>NW_027601389.1:0-206570 GCF_053455715.1 Rhinoraja longicauda
ATAAACCTAATCCTTCCACAATTTATTACCCCTCCCACTGATCTTACATTTTAATTCTTTGCACCATTTTACCTCCTTAGTGCCCATAACACCCCAGCTGTTGCTCTGCCCTGGTCTGACCGTCAGAGAAAACCTACCCCTACTCACAACCCCAAGTCATAACCCTTCGTTGAAACCTGCAACCCACCCCACTAACCACTTAAACTCCCTTGCCCATTAAATTCATTTGGAGGCACAAGGAACTGCAGGTGCTGATTTACGAAGAAAGGCACAGTGCTGGATTAGCTCAGCAGGTAGGCAGCATGACTGGAGTGGTTCCCTGAGCCATTTTCAATCAAAGGGTGAAATCTGAAGAAGGGTATCTAGCTGAAACGTCACCTATTCCTTTTTTTCAGGAGATGCTGCCTGACCCGCTGAGTTACTCCAGCATTTAGTGTCTATTAATCCAAGGGGGATTATTATCCACTGCTGAAGAAACTACCACCCTCTCCAAAAGCTGGCTACAGGGTCAATGAGGACAAGTGATAACGTGTGAGGGGGCTTGGTACCTGAGGATGTGTCTCCCACTGGGACAGAAGACGGTTCCTGGGTGGATTCTCCAGTCGATGATCCCTGTGTCTGTTCCCCTGTGGACGTCTGGGGATCTGGAATAAAGGAACAGAGATGCGAGAGTGTGGCAACACCACAACAGGACATCAGACTGGGAAAAGTGGTTGGGAACTAAAGGAATGGCTCTGTGGAGAGAGCAGCATCATCCAGTCTCCCTTCACCCGCTCTCCTTCCGAAACATGTCACTCCATTCTGAGTTCGGGTGAATTTCAGCCACGGCACCACAGAACTGTAGATCATAGAGCACGTAAACAGGCCCGACTGCCGAACTCGTCCATCTCAACGCATCTAAATTCGTCTCATTTACCCAGATCAGTTTAAACCTTTGCTATCCATGTCCGTTTTCAAGTGGCTTTTAAATGTTGTTATTGTACCTGCCTCAAGTACCTTCTCTAGTAGCTCATTCCGTACACCCACCACCCTCTGTCTGAAAAATGTACTCCTCAGGTTCCTTTGAAATCTCTCCCCCTCAGCTATGACCTCTGGTTCTTTATTTCCGTTTTCTGGCTGAAAGACTATATGCATTGAACCTATCATTTCCAATCATGATTATACACATCTCAATAAGAACACCCATTAACTTCCTGCGCACTAAGGTATAAAGCCCTAGCTGGCCCAATCAAGTCTCTATAGCTCAGGCCCCTGAGTCCTGGCAACACCCTCGTAAATGTTCTCTGCACTCTTTCCAGTTTAGTGATGTCCTTCCTAGAAGGTTAAATAGAAGGGGAAAATATAGCATTAATGTTAATAATAGCATAGATTCCATGTAAGTAACAACCAGAAAGTGGCAACACAAGATGCAGTGATAAAGGAGGCATATGGTGTGCTTGCCTTCATCGCGTGGGGCATTAAGTAAAAGAGTCAGGATGTTATGTTACAGTTATGTGGGACTTTGGTTAGGCAGCATTTGGAGTATTCTTTGCCATTCTAGTAGCTCCATTACAGGAAAGATGTGGAGGCTTCCGAGAGAAACAGACGGGCTTAACCAGAATGCTGCCTGGATTAGAGGGTGTACACTATGAGGAGAGGTTGGAGGAATCTGGCTGCGTCTGGGTCGTTGAGGCTGAGTGCAGACCAGATGGAAGTATATAAAATCATGAGGCATAGATTGGGTAGGCGTTCAGAATGTTTCCGCAGGATGGAACTGTCAAAGACAAGAGAGCATGGTTTTAACATGGGAGGAGCTGTTTAAAGGAGATGTGTGAGGAAAGTCTTTTTACACAGAGAGTGGTGCTGGCCAGGTACGCACTGCCAGAGGTGCAGGTGGAGGCAGACATGACAGTGGCTTTTAAGAATTCATTGGTTGGGCACATAATTTAACTTGACATTATGTTCGGCACAGATATTGTTGTCCAATGGGCCTGTTCCGATGCTCTACTGTTCCCTACTCCCCACCACTGATACATGAGCTTGCAGACCCTACTGGGTCACTGGTCAAACCCTGACCAGAGTCTCCGGTCATTGCTCCCCGGTGTTCCTGAGTTGTGTCCATCAGTGGATCTGGAAGAATAGAAAAGAGATAGGGCAGGGAGGGTGAGAGAGTAAAAATGTACTAAATAGCTGATCAGGAGGAAAATCAGCTGCAAAGACAAAGAGTCACCAGTCCGTGCTAATACCAACACACACCAAGTCTCACAGGACGATGAAGGGTGATCTCATATAAGTGTATAAAATCCTGAGAGGAATAGATCGGGGAGATGCAGTCTCTTGCTCTTGAGTCTGTTCCCAAAAGTAGGTGAATCAAGGACAAAGGACATAGGTTTGAGGTAAAGGGGAACAGATTAATATGAATCTGAGGGGTAACTTTTTCACACAAAGGGTGTTGGGGATATGGATCAATCTGCTAGAGGAGGTAGTTGAGGCAGGCACTGTCCCAACATTCAAGACACAGTTAGACAAGTACATGGATGGGCCAGGTTTAGGGAGATATCTCCCTCCATGCTGCACTCGCTCCACCCCATCCCTCGCTCTCTCCCCTCCTCTCCCCACCCCGAACTTTCACTTCCCCCCAACCCATGCTCACTCCTCCCCCCATCCCGCACTGCGCTGTCTCTTGTCAGTGACTTTTAATAATATCTTTTGATTACGCATGTAGTTTAACTTGGCATTATGTTCGGCATGTACACAGTGGTCCAACGGGCCTGTTCCTGTGCTCTACTGTTCTATGTGCCACTATGTTCCAGTTGCTTTTAATAGTCTTTTGGTTAGGCACATGGTTACGCAGGAAATGGAGTGATATGTGTATTCAGAGATCAGTTTAAGTTGGCATCATGCGCGGATATTGTGGGCCAAATGACCTGTCCCTGTGCTGTTCTGTTCTACGTGTCATGCTCCCCACCACTGATAACCGAGCTTGCAGACCCTGCTGGGTCACTGGTCAAACCCTGACCAGAGTCTCCAGTGGTTACTCCCTGCCGTTCCTGAGTTGTGTCCGACGGTGGATCTTGAAGAGGAGAAAGGGGGAGGGCACGGAGGGTGAGAAAGTAAAAATGCACTAAATAGCTGATCAGGAGGGAAGTTGGCTGCAGATACGTGCTAACACCAACACACACCAGGTCTCACTGGTCACACATCTCGCCTTGAACATCACACTCCTCAAATATGGTCCACGCCACGCTTCCTTGTTCCTCCTCAACTCTCTCCTAGGAACTCTCTCCTCCCTCCACACCACCTCATCTCCCCCCGAGTCACACTGACTCCATCCCTATCCCTCGTTCCCTCCTGTCCCCACCCCACCCTCTCACCTCCGCTTGCCCCGTGCTCACTCCTCCCCCGCCCTGCGCTCTCTCATCCCTCTGCCCCTGATCTCTCCCTCCTCACCGCACTGTTCCCATCCCACATTCCCTCCTCCCCAAACCCATTACTACCTCCCCCACACCAAGCCCTCTTCTACCCTCCCCTCGCTCTCTCCTCCCTCTCACCACATGCTCCTTCCTCCCTCTCACCCTGCACTCTCTCCTCCCTCTCACCCTGCGCTCTCTCCTCCCTCCCAACCCGTGCTATCTCCTCCCTCTCACCCTGCACGCTTTCATTCCTCCCAACAAGCGCTCTCTCCTCCCTCCCAACCAGCGCACTCTCTCCTACCCCCATTTCAAACCTCCTCCCACCCGCAACCTCACACTCCTGAGTCACCCTCCCCTACTCTCTCCTCACTGCTCCAACGATATCTCCATTGATACCTGAGCTTGTTCCTGGTTCTGGGACGGTGGACAAATCCTCCCGGGGTTCGGGTGTTGTTTCCTGGGGTTCCTCAGTTGGTATGGAGGCTGGATCTGTAATAAAGTGTGGACAGACAGTGAGTGTAGTGGGGAAATAATCCAGCAGCTCTGTGGATGGAAGGTGACTGAAATGCACAGCAACACCAGTGTCTGGTGATCCACATTGTCCAGCCCTCTCCTGCATCAGTCTGCTCGGCTCCCCTCTCCCTCCATTCCATCATTCCAGCCGTTACTCAGTGCATTTTGTGAATAAATCAATTTGTACCAGCATCTGCAGTTATTTTCTTATGTTACTCAGTGCACACCTTCTGTCTCTATGCGCTCGTTTCATTGCACACTCCCCCGCTCCCTCCATCCCCATCCCACACCCTGAATTTCCCCCTCCTGCTCCTCCCCAGGCTGACTACCCCCTGCCCTCTTTTCCACTCTCTCCCCATCGCCCTCCCATCTCTCCCTCGTCCCGGGGAAGGGAAGAGGAGGAGGGAAGGGCTTGGACATGGGGGGAAGGGACGGCCAGATACTGGGGTGGGGGAGGGGACGGCCAGATACTGGGGTGGGGGGAGGGGACGGCCAGATACTGGGGTGTAGGGGACGGCCAGATACTGGGGTGGGGGAGGGGACGGCCAGATACTGGGGTGTAGGGGACGGCCAGATACTGAGGTGGGGGAGGGGGCGGCCAGATACTGGGGTGGGGGGAGGGGACGGCCAGATACTGGGGTGGGGGAGGGGACGGCCAGATACTGGGGTGGGTGTAGGGGACGGCCAGAAACTGGGGTGGGGGCAGGGGACGGCCAGATACTGATGTGGGGGAGACGACGGCCAGATACTGTGGTGGGGGGAGACGACGGCCTGATACTGGGGCGTAGGGGACGGCCAGAAACTGGGGTGTAGGGGACAGCCAGATACTGGGGTGGGGGAGGGGACGGCCAGATACTGGTGTGTAGGGGACGGCCAGATACCGGGGTGGGGGAGGGGATGGCCAGATACTGGGGTGGGGGGGTGGGACGGTCAGATACTGGGGTTGGGTGTAGGGGACAGCCAGATATTGGGGTGGGGGAGGGGACGGCCAGATACTGGGGTGGGGGAGGGGACGGCCAGATACTGGGGTGGGGGAGGGGACGGCCAGATACTGGGGTGGGGGGACGGGACAGCCAGATACTGGGGTGGGGGAGGGGACGGCCAGATACTGGGGTGGGTGTAGGGGACGGCCAGAAACTGGGGTGGGGGAGGGGACGGGGACGGCCAGATACTGGGGTGTAGGGGACGGCCAGATACTGAGGTGGGGGAGCGGACGGCCAGATACTGGGGTGGGGGAGGGGACGGCCAGATTCTGGGGTGGGGGACGGGATGGCCAGATACTGGGGTGGGGAGGGGATGGCCAGATACTGGGGTGTAGGGGACGGCCAGATACTGGGGTGGGGGAGGGGACGGCCAGATTCTGGGGTGGGTGAGGGGATATGACTCAGCTCTATGGGCGGATGGATTGGAGGTGGGGGAGGGGACAGCTGGGTTGTGGGGGAGGTGTGGGGGGAGTGGACGGGATGGCTGGGACCCATAGAAGGAAGTGGGAGGAGGGTCGGGGGAGGGACGGATGGGATGCGATGCGGGATGGAATCGATGGCTGGATCCAGGGGGAGGGGAGGGGACCGCGGGTCCCGGAGGGGTCGGGGTTGAGACGGCTGATTCCCGGTTGGTGGTGAGGGGAGGGGTGGTCGAGAGAGCAGACGGGATACAGGAATAAACGCGTCAGCTGGGACCTGGGGAGGAGTAGCATGGTTTGGTTGATTCCCGGAAGTGGAGGGGGCAGGGAACGGTTACAAAGGGGTGGTGGCTGTGTCCTGCCCCGAGGGGGGGGGGGAAGAAGAGGGGGACAGCTAGGACCTGAATGCTGAGTGAATGGGGAATGAGTCAAGTCAAGTCAAGTCAATTTATTTGTATAGCACATTTAAAAACAACCCACGTTGACCAAAGTGCTGCACATCTGACTAGGAAAAAAAGAAACATACAGTGGCAGGCAGCCAAACACAACGGCGCGGCCATCTTGAACAAAATGTTAATTCAATCACCCACAGTCCAACAATAAAAGCACTAAACAGGCACCCAAATTACCCAACCCCAAAAACCCCCCAAAACACAGTCCAACAATAGAAGCATTAAATAGGCATTCAAATCACACACCCCAAAAACACAGTCCAACAATAAAAGCATCAAACAGGCACTCAAACCACCCAACCCCAAAAACACACAAAAAAGAAACATCCATCAAAGAAACATCCATCACAGTGAGTCTCCTCCAGTCCTCTCTCTCCTCACTGTGATGGAAGGCCACAATGTCTTTCCCTTCTCCCGCTGTCCTTGCCCGCAGTCAGGTTGTTGTGGTTGCAGGCCGCACCGGATGGTCCACAGCGGGCCAAGCCCAAGGCGCGTCGCGTCGCGTCGCAGCCGCTCCCGCAGCCTCCGAAGACGGCCGGCTCCGCTGATGATAAGTCCGATCCGGGGCGGGCGAACACGCTGTCGCTGCCGCTGTTGCTGCACGTCGGGGCGGTCGTGGCTCCCGACATTGAAACCCCCGCCCAGCAGAGAAATATCCCGCGGCCATCTTAGGCCGCGCCGGACGGTGAAATGTCCGCGCCCCAAGCCCCGCGATCCGGGGTGGGCGAACACGCTGCCGCTGCCGGAGCTCCCGATGTCGGAATCCACGTGGCCCGAACCTAAGGCAAGTCGCAGCCGCTCCCGCAGCCTCCGAAGACGGCCGGCTCCGGTGATGGTAAGTCCGATCCACGGACTTGGATGGTAAGTCCGATGGAGGCTGACAGCTCCAGGAGTTGGGCCGATGGTAGGCCGCAGCAGGAACGGAGACACGGCCCAGAAAACAAAGGTCGGGTCTCCGTTCGGAAGGGACACATATTTACAGTGTTAGTTTCCCCCTCCCCCCCACATACACACATAGTACACAAACACAAAAACACCACATCACAACTACAATTAAGACAAAAAAAAACCAACAAAAACACAAAGACAAATGGACCGCAGGTGAGCGGCAGCTGCTAGGGCAGTGCCGCCATTTTCCCCATGAGGGAACTGTCTTGTCCATAAAGGATGGAGGCAATGAGTGAGTCGGTGAGCTGGGTCAGGGGACATCTTGCACGTGAGGTGGGTCAGTGACAGGGTGGGGGCAATGGGTGAGTGACAGGGTGGGGGCAATGGGTGGGTGGGTCAGTGACAGGGTGGGGACAATGGGTGGGTGGGTGAGTGACAGGGTGGGGCATTGGGTGGGTGGGTGAGTGACAGGGTGGGGCAATGGGTGGGTGGGTGAGCTGGGACAGGGGCCATCCTGCATGTGTGTTGCGGTCAGTGACGGGTTGGGGGTCAGGCCCCCGTTGTTTGACTCAGACAGTCGGTGAGGGACTGTGAACCGAGGTGATCACCAGTGTTTGGAAAATTGCTGACTCAGCACTTGCCGGATTTTCCCAACAACCTCTCAGATGCATTACTGGGAACTGCGACGTACCTGTACAATACACCTTGTCACAGTAGAGTGTGGGTTCCAGCCGATACACAAAGATGCACGGTAGCGCAGCGGTAGAGTTGTTGCTTTACAGCGAATGCAGCGCCGGAGACTCAGGTTCGATCCTGACTACGGGTGCTGCACTGTAAGGAGTTTGTACGTTCTCCCCGTGACCTGCGTGGGTTTTCTCCGAGATCTTCGGTTTCCTCCCACACTCCAAAGACGTACAGGTATGTAGGTTAATTGGCTGGGTAAATGTAAAAATTGTCCCTAGTGGGTGTAGGATGGTGTTAATGTACGGGGATCGCTGGGCGGCACGGACTTGGTGGGCCGAAAAGGCCTGTTTCCGGCTGTATATATATGATATGATATGATATGAAACCGCTGCAGTGTTTCACCTTGATCTCATGCTATGTCTCACAGTGCTTTCCATCCCAGGTGAAACAGACTGTCCTGGTCACTTCCCCATCTCCCACACTGGGATGGGGACCTGGAATGAGGTTTATGAACATTGTAAAATGTACCCAGTCCCACAGTGCTGCATGGGATGTGAATCTGGAGCCGGTGTAACAGAGTGATCACAACCCACCGTCCAGTCTGACCTGCCTCAGTCAGTGGTGAGCTGCTGCCCTCACCCTCCCCACCCACACTCCCCACAGCAGCACTGAGAACAGCTCCAGGTGGTGACACCCTGGGGTGCCGGGTCTGGGGTTATGGGGACAAGGCAGGAGAATGGGGTTGGGAAGGAGATATAGATCAGCCACGATTAAAAGGCAGAGTAGACTTGATGGGCCAAATGGACTGAGGCTGCTCCTATCACTGATGAACTTATGATGGGAAGCACAATGATGGGTGCCGATGTGTCAGGGGCGGGGCTTCACCTGTCAGTGCCCATCGGGGGCGGGGCTTCATATGTCAGTGTCCATCATGGGCGGGGTTTCATCTGTCAGCGCTCATCGTGGGCGGGGCTTCACCTATCAGCACCCTTCAGGGGCGGGGCTTCACCTGTCAGTGCTCATCCTGGGCGGGGTTTCATCTGTCAGTGCTCGTCATGGGCGGGGCTTCACCTGTCAGTTCCCATCAGGGGCACTCTCCCCTCTTCTGTCCCTCCCCGGCCATCCCCGAGCCCCAGAGTTGCACACTCTGACCCTACCGTTTAACCAGCCCGGGCTGGTCCCAGAGCAGTAATGGGTGGGAACAACAGTCTCGGGAATCTTACATCCGCTGGAATTGAAACAACAATCAGAGTTAGCCCCTGAACTGAGGGAGTTTGTTCACCCAGAGAGAGACTGGCATTGGACCCACTCTCAATATTCACTCACCACAGGGATTCATTCATTTATTTCCCCCTCAGAGTCATGCAGCTTGTACAGTGCAGTAATGGCCCTTCAGTCCACAACATCCAGGCTCACTCTTTTGTCAAATCCATTTGCATGTATTTGGACCAAAATTCTTCAGTGCTTTCCCTATTTGACCATTGAAATGATCCTTACACATAATATTTGCACTGATTGCATCTCATCCTTTGGGTGTGTGTTCTGGATAATAAACCACTCCCTGTCCAATTACTGTCACTGATGATCCCAGTCTCCCTGTATCCACACTGTCCCATTACTGTCACTGATGATCCCAGTCTCCCTGTATCCACACTGTCCATTACTGTCACTGATGATCCCAGTCTCCCTGTATCCACACTGTCCATTACTGTCACTGATGATCCCAGTGGACCCACATCCTCTCCCTGTCATATTACTGTCATTGATCACCCCGGTCTCTATCTATTTTCCCTCATTGGCCTGTGTTTCCAATACATTTTCTATGTCATTAACTAACATGATGATCTCTTTGTTTTACCTCTTAAATCTGCACCACCCCACTCTGTGGTTGTCATCATTCTTCCAGTCCCCACTGGTGCACTCAGTGTTGGTACAACCCGTGCTCCTCCAGGGCTGATCCAGGACGGTGTGGTTTACACACGGATCACCGAGTGCGGAGTCTGCGGCTGGGGGCACAATGATGGTCAGAGTTAATGTCCAGTTCAATCAAAGTCACACAGACTCTTGTACCCCCACCCACATCCATTAACATCCGCTGTACTCTATGAAATATAACATCATCACCCAAATAAAGATCTCTGAGGCAGTGTATTCCATGTGGGCATTACTCTCTGGAGATGGCATCTGCCTTCCAAATCTCTTCCCCCCCCCCACCGTAAATATATACCCTCCAGTTTTGTCTGCCTCTGAGGGGAAAGTTTCCTGCACTCTATATTCCTCATTAGTTTATAATATCCCATCTAAATCACCTCAGCCACAGGGAAAATAGGCTTAGCCCTTCCTTGGAGGATTTGGAGAGAGTACAGAAGAGTTTTGCCAGAATGTTGCCTGAATTGGACAGTATTAGATTATTTTAAGCTTGGATTATTTTTCCTTGAGCATCGGACCACAGCTGGCAGGTGGCCTGAGAGAAGTATATAGTGTTTGGGGGGGGGGGGGGGGCACAGACAGGGGAGGATGGAAACTTGCAATACCAGAGGGCAGAGCTTTAAGGTGAGAGGAGAAAGTTTAAAGGAGATTTAGGAGGCAAAATCTGTTTTACATAGAGAGTGGTGGATGCCCAGACTGCACAGCTGAGGTGGTGAATGAAGCAGTTATGGCAGCAAAGTTCATTGGCATTTAGCCAAAAACATGAAGAGGCAGAGAATGGAAGGATATATTTCAAATTGGCATCATGGTCAGTGCAGATGTGTTCTGAAGGGTCAGTACTGGTGCAGATAAAGACCTCATTCAAGTTAAAAAGTCCAAGCTTTGAGCATTTGCCCACCGTCACAAACAAAAAGGCTGATAAATATGCACAGAGCTTACTTCAGACAGGGTGCGGGTGAACCAAGCAAAGTAATCAATGACTGCAGGCGAGTCCATTGTATGTATTAGTGACTCAGGACACACAGGATTTCCACACTACCCTCACATCTCTTGTCCATAGGGAAGAGTCACGTACCTGTACAATATACAGTCTGGCCACGGGGTGTTGGATTCAACTGATACACAAAGTAACTGCTGCAGTCCAGGTTGATGTCCAGGTTGATGCTGCACCCATCTCCAGCCCCGGCCTCTCCACTCCTGGCATTTCCAGCCTTTTTGAAACATATTCTCCAGGTCACCTCCCCCTCTCTTACACTTAGATGGGGACCTGGAATAATGTTTATAAATAGTGTAAAATATACCCTGTCCCACAGTGCTGCATGGGATGTGAATCTGGAGCCAGCAAAACACAGCGATCACAACCCAGTCGTCTGCTCTGCCTTTGTCAGCAGTGAGCTGCTGCCCTCCCCATCCCCACATACACTCCTCACTGCACCCCTGCTCCCTGACACCGGCTCCTGTTACTGGAGGCCTGTGGGCCCGGGTTTGGCAGGAAACCCCAGCCCACATCCTGAATGTGCAGTGATAGCTGGTGAACCTACAGCTCCAGGCCAAACAATCATTAAAATACACACTGTGGGTGACATAGTGGTGCAGCTGGTAGAGCCGCTGCCTCACATCGCCAGAGACCCGGGTTAGATCCTGATCTTGGGAGCTGTCGGAGTAGAGTTTGCAACCTCTTCCTGTGAACATTTGGTTTTAGTTCCGGGTGTCCTCACACATCCAGACTAGTGGATTTGTAAGTTAATTGGCCTCTGTAAATTGCCAGGTGTGCAGGAATGGGATGCAAAAGTGGGATAACAGAGTTAGTGTGAATGGATGATCGATGGTTAGCATAGATAGTGAGCTGAAGGGCCTCTTCCCATGCTGTACCTTTCAATCAATATTCAGTTTTGGATAACTTCAATGCTCATCACATTTGAATTATTATATATTAAACTAAATATGATCAACATCTCCCTAAACCTGAATCATTTTGGTGAGGATTGTGGATCCCCTGGATTGAACAAGACTAGTTTGCTTTGGTTTAGGTTTAAGTTTATTATTGTCATGTGTAGCAAGGCACAGTTAAAATCTTTGTTTTGCCTACCATCCAATCAGATCCGATAAAACTATCAACTATCAACTATCAATAAATACATTCAACTCAAACAATGGGGACGACACAGAGTGCAGACATTATTGCACATTAGTTCCAGAGCCAAGGTTCAATGTCCACAATGGGGTGGAGATGCATCAGACAGTACCCTAGCTTGTGAAAGAACGGTACAGAAGCCTGGTAACAGAGGCAAGGTAGTTGTTCTTCAGTCTGGTGGTGGGCGTTTTCACCCTCTGTGTCCTCTGCCCAATGGGAGCATGGAGGAGGAGGAATGATCGCGGCGGGACGCCTTTAATGGCGTTGGCTGTTTTTTTGTGGCAGCGTGAAGTGTAGATGAAATCAAAAGTGGGGATTCCGGTTTGTGTGATAGACAGGGCTCCATCGACAATTCAGTGAAGCTGCACCCCAGGCTGACGAGCTGGTAAAAACATCAAAAGCCTTTATTTTTCAGCAAAATTCAGACATTTCACCAACTTGAAAAAATAGTGAATATTTTCTGTGGTGAAGGACTGCAGAGAAGATTCTACAAGAACGATACTGAGCATCTGGGCCCCGTGCAACATGCACTCACATGTTTTACTGATGCAGTGGGCAAACATTAGTGGCATTGGAATGTCATATACGATCCGATAGAACTTTATTTATCCCAGGAGGAAAATTGATTTGCCAACAGTCATAAAACACACAATACGGGAAGGTATTGAATTACTGACAGCAATGTATGTAGGTAATGATGTCCCAATTAGAGTCCTACAGCACAGAAGCAGGCCCTTCGGCCCAACTCATCCATGATGACCAAGATGCCTCATCTAAGCTCGTCCCATTTACCGCATTAGACCCATATTACTCTGAAGCTTTCCTATCCATGTAGCCATCCAAATGTCTGCTGTTCCTTCCTACACAAATGTCTTTTAAATTGGATAAAGGGCATATATTACAAATACAATATACATTAGGGAATTAATGAAGAACTTTTAAAATTAATTAGAATAAATATGGTCAAACAATTCAGAACTAAATTTAAAATTAAAGTTTATGTAAATTTAAAAGCAATTATTGTGTGTGGTAATTAATTAATTTGTAGGTTTTGAATTAGGACCCTCATTGGTTTAAGTTGGGAAGGGCGCAGAGAAGATTTGCGAGGATGTTGCCAGGACTCAAGGGTCTGAGTTATAGGGAGAGGTTGGTTAAGTTGGGACTTTATTCCTGAGAGCGCAGGAGACAGGCGTGATCTTGTAGAGGGATATAAAATCCTGGGGCAAATATGTCGGGTGAATGGGGCTTTATTGTGCCCAGAAAGCAGGGGAATCAAGAACCGGAGAACTCAGGTTTAAGGTGAGAGGGGAATGATTTAATAGCAACCAGAGGGACAACATTTAGCACACAGAAGGTGGTGGGCACATGGAACGAGCTGCCAGAAGATGTAGTTGAGGCAGGTACAATAACAATATTTAACAATATTTAAAATACATTTAAGCATGTGCATGGATAGGAAAGGTTTTGAGGGATATGGGCCAAATGGGACTAACTTTCTTCGGCATCTAGTTCACTATGGAGGAGTTGGGCCAAAGGATCTGTTTCTGCGCTGTATGATTCGTTCAATGTGGCCTGATTAATTGATGAACTGTGAGTGTCAGTCGTGTGTCAAGCTCCCTAGATGCAGCTCCTTCACTGGGATGAGTGGAGCTGCTGAAACTACTCCGGGTCTAGTTTGGAACGGCAGCCTGATACCGGGAAAGTCAGGGAGCTGGAGCTCTGCCGCCTCACTCCATGACGATCCAGGGCGGGATCTGAGGAACTGTGGGCAGAAACTCTCAGGGAGGTTGGTTTCAGTGTCCATGCAAAGGGCCGTCTGAAGTGATCGTAGTCATCAGTCTGACCCTCCCTGACAAAAGCTAAGTCCCAAAGTAGCAAACTCTGACCCTACCGTTTAACCAGCGTGGCCTCTTCCCGGAGCAGTGATGCTCTGGAACAGCAGTCTCGGGAATCTTCCATCCGCCAGAACTGAAACAACAATCAGAGAGTCAGCCCCTGAACTGGGGTCTTTTATTCCGTGTGAGAGACCAAGAATTGAGGCCAATCTGTCCGTATCCTTTCCTATTTCAATATTCCCCACTGCCAGATAATCTCCCGTAGAATCCCGGCCCCTATCCTCCCCGTCTCTCACAGTACAGAATTTCAGAGCTCCACACCCCAGTCTTTAATCACTACTCCTCTGTGATGACTGATGACCTGATCTTCCATCATGTCCTCACTGCTCCTCCTCCCTCACTGACTGGGTTTGATTGAATTATTTCCTCACGTTACCTGTTGAATCTGTACCATCCTTCAGCAAGGTTTTCATTAGACTTCCATTGGCCATTTATGCACTGAGTGTTGGAACAATCCGTGCTCCTCCAGGGCTGATCCAGGACGGTGTGGATTACACACGGGTCACTGCATGCGGAGTCTGTGGGTGGGGCACAAGATGATGGGTAGTGTTAGTGTAATGTCCACTTGCCGTCACCCAGCCTCTGATATACCCAGCTGCACCTCCACCGATCTTGGAGCAGAAAATCCTCAGTTTTATTTTCCAAGCAGCAGATCGACCACCCTAAATAAAAGCCTCAGACACGCTCCATTTCAAACATTACCCCATTGCTGTCCCCATCTGTTAACTTGCTGTGGCAGATATATTGGTCTGATACAGTAAATCTTGCATTTATATAGCACCAGTGAAACTCTCTGGCTGCACTGGAGCATGTTAGTGAACTGCATGAGGAGTTTGGCTGCTGTTGTAATGTGGGAAGTCCAGCAACCAATTACTGAAGAACTATGTTTCCACGAACAGTTGATCAATAATGTGTTGTCCGAAATACAAGGAACTGCAAATGTTGGATCACAAACAAAGCACAAAGTGCTGGAGTAACTCAGCGGGTTAGGTAGCATCTCTGGTGATCATGGATGTGTGACACTTCAGACTGGGATCCTTTTGAAGAAAGGTCCTGACCCGAAACGTCACAAATCCGTGTTCTCCAGAAACGCTGCTTGACCTGCTGAGTTACTCCAGCACATTGTGTCTAATATGTGCTGTCATCATGTTCAGGCCCGAACATTGCCATCCATTTCTCCCCTGCACCCCTCTGTCTCCCCTCCACTCTCACCTTTTACTAACACTCCTCCCTTTCCCTCCATGTCTAACCCCTCCCTTTTCTCCCTTCCCCTCAGGGGGGTGAATGAACCACTTTTGAAGCCTGACTTCCTTCAATAAAGGAAGTCTGCTGCCCCACAGTCAGGTCTGTGCCTCCTCCCAGCAGCACAGTGGCCCAGCCAGTGAGACTGCTGCCCCACAGTGCCTCCCTTTTCTCCCTTCCCCTCAGGGGGGTGAATGAACCACTTTTGAAGCCTGACGTCCTTCAATAAAGGAAGTCTGCTGCCCCACAGTCAGGTCTGTGCCTCCTCCCAGCAGCACAGTGGCCCAGCCAGTGAGACTGCTGCCCCACAGTGGCCCAGCCGGTGAGACAGCTGCCCCACAGTGACCCAGCCGGTGAGACTGTTGCCCCCACACAGTGACCCAGCCGGTGAGGCTGCTGCCCCCACACAGTGACCCAGCCGGTGAGGCTGCTGCCTCAGCTCCACATCTCCGATCTTATCGCAGCTTCTGGTGTGGTCTACGTGGAGGCTGCACGATCTGGTGACCACTTGCTTTTCCCAGCTGCTGGGTTTGCCCCTCTTGTGCCAAACATGTTGTGTGGCCACCATGCAATGCCCCAAGTGTCTGGATTAGTGCTGGAGTTTAGGGGTAGATGATGGGAATGTGGGGAGATTAATATGGGATCAGAGTAGGAATGGTGTAAATAGGTTGGCTCACTCTGTGGGCCAATGTTACAGGTATCAATGTGCTCCGAGTCCAAGTTTCCCACCCCAGCCATTCCTGCTTCTCCCCGCTCCGTCTGGGAGAGGGTGGTTGAGGGGGGAGTGGAGTGTGTGTGATTGCAGGAGGGGGAGTGGGGTGGCCGTGGGTCAGCTGGGAGGGGTCGGAATATCTCGGGTGTTGAGGGGGGTTGGGGTGTGGCAGAGGCCGCGCGATATGGTGGGCTGCGGGGTGTGGGGCTGGTTGGGGTGTTCAGCACAGGATGGGATGTGGTGGGGAGTGGGACAGATGGCAGGAGTGGGAAAGACAGGGGGTTAGGGGGTGTGATGGTCGGGAGAGGGGTGTGGGTCCACACTGTCCTGGGGGAATTTTTACTCCTCATGGAATAATAAAAGGAGCCGTCAGCCCAAGGGGCTGTGGCAAATCAGGGTGCAGGGGTAGGGGGCTCAGATTGGTGCTCCGTTGTAAGGCGGTGGGGGCAGGTTGTCAGGAGCCAGGTTCTTTGCCAGAGACATCCTGCCCAGCATCAGTGGTCACCCTCAGCCACAGTGTGTGAGTGGGCTGTGCCGTTCAATGTGGGGCCAGGGGAGGGGTGACCATGGCAGGGATGGGTGACCATGGCAGACAGGGGCAGTTCACCAGGTGGGGAGGGTGAGCAACATTACTGGGAGTGGCAGTGGACAGTGTATTGGTCCAGGTATTCTAGTTGGTAGTATGTGACCCCGACTGTGGACAGGTCACACGTCAGTCATAGGGACAGGGAGTGGGGGCGGGGGGGCATAGGTCATTCACATCGTGGAGGTCACAGGTCACTCTAGGAAGGCGAGTTCCAGACACATCAGCTTGATCAGACTGTGGGAGAGGGAGATCTGCATGTGGGGAGCACTGATCATGGACTGCAACATTCAGCCCTGTGTGTGGGCTGATGACTCGGGACGTCCCAGACTTTACCCCCTCCGCTCCTCAAACACCCTACAAGCTCCACCCCCACCCACACTTTATCAACATGGAGAGCAACATACCTGCACAATACACACTGTAATCTCCGGCTGTCGGCTTCAGAAGATACACAAAATAACCATCACAGTTTTTGATTGTGATTTCCTGATGCTTGAGGCAGGTGTCTCCATTGCTGTTGTCTTTAATCCAGGTGAAACAGACTGTCCTGGTCACCTCCCCATCTCCCACACTGGAATGGAGACCTGCAATGAGGTTTATAAACATTGTAAAATGTACCCGGTCGCTCAGTGCAGCAGGGAATGTGAATCTGGAGCCAGTGTAACACAGCGATCACAACCCAGTCAGTCTCAGTCTCAGTCAGTGGTGAGCTGCTGCCCTCACCCTCCTCTCCCACACTCCCCACAGCAGCACCTGCTCCATGAGACCCTGTGGGTCACTGGGCTCTCGGATGGACACACAGACCCACCCCTGACCTGCCTCAGCCTCAGGCTGATTGGCCATTAAACATCGCAAAGTCTTCAACTTTCACACATATTTACACACAAACATTGCAATTATACAAAACCTATTCAAATAAAATCAGAATATTAAAACAAACAAAGTCAGGTTTTGCAAAAAGTGAATTTGATTAACTTCAAGCAGAGAAGTCTTGTTGCAACTGTGCAGTGTGTTGATGAGGCCACACCCTGGCCACGCTCTCATCTCACGACTATCATCGGGAAGAAAGTGCAGGAGCCTGAAAACTGCGACCTCCAGGTTCAAGAACAGCTTCTTCCCAGCAACTATCAGGCTCTTGAACACTTCACAACACTAACCTCAGCAACCATGATCTTCTATTGATTGTGTCTTTGGTTGCACAACAGACTTTGGTGTTTGCTCTATTACAGTTACCTGGAGTTGCAGTTATTAACAAATACATTGTATTTTTTATTATTCTATTTTATCTGTAGAGCTGTAGAAATCTGGATCACTCTTACCTTTGCCAAAGTACACTCTCGGGAATCTTCACGTTGTCATAACTGAAACAACAAGCAGAGAGTCAGCCCCCGACTGAGGGAAAGATTAGCGACTGGGGTCTAACCATCCAATATAGGTCCAGTGCCAGGAAACCCTTTTTTGCGTTTACAAAATCTCTCTTCCCTTCCTGCTGAATGTGGGAGTTTCTTTTCCCTGTATTCCATTCCCTGTCCCACAATGGGGGCTGATACCATCAATCTAACATGCCTTATTCTCTTCCAGTTACTTAATATATAACAGTAAGTTGCCAATCGGCCCATCGCGATCATACTGGCCCTCACAAACGTTGTCCTTTCAGCCCTCTGCCCCCTCTCCTAAATTCCCCGTAACTCTGCAACTTATTCCCTCTCACCTGCCCATGAATTCCCCATTGATTATTTTGCCACTTGCCTCCATGAGTGGGAGTTCACAGGACCAATTCATCTACCAGCACATATTTGGGATGCTGGAGCACGGGGGGGAAACCCACCCTGGGAAGACCATGCAAATTCCACCAAGAAAGCGCCGGATGCAAGGATCGAACTGAGATCCTTGGAGATGCAAGCACCAGCAATAACTGCATCACATTCTCCCTCACTGACTAGCCTGCGATCAGTTTACCTGCTAAATCTGTACCACCCTTCCTTCAGATTTCCATCATCCATCCATCGGCCACTGCACCGAGTTCTATGACAATTCGAGCTCCTCCAGGGCTGATCCAGGACGGTGTGGTTTACACACGGATCACCGGGCATGGAGTCTGCAGCTGAGGGACAGGATGATGATCAGCGTTAAAGTAAGACTGAGCTAAGTTCACACAAACTCTGGTTCCCCAACCCACCCAACAACCCACCCAACAACCCAGGAGCACCAACAACCTCTGATTTAGAGCCAGTGATAAAAGCAGCACAGAAACGAGTCCAACAATGACCATATCAAGGATTTAGTTTATGTTTGGTATTATAGACAATAGACAATAGACAATAGGTGCAGGAGTAGGCCATTCAGCCCTTCGAGCCAGCACCGCCATTCAATGCGATCATGGCTGATCACTCTCAATCAGTATCCCGTTCCTGCCTTCTCCCCATACCCCCTCACTCCGCTATCCTTAAGAGCTCTATCCAGCTCTCTCTTGAAAGCATCCAACGAACTGGCCTCCACTGCCTTCTGAGGCAGAGAATTCCACACCTTCACCACTCTCTGACTGAAAAAGTTCTTCCTCATCTCCGTTCTAAATGGCCTACCCGTTATTCTTAAACTGTGGCCCCTTGTTCTGGACTCCCCCAGTATTGTCACGCAATATTTCATTCTAGTCTTTTGGCCATCTGGACCAATCGCAAATGCCTCCAATAGGTCCACATCCTTCTGTGTCTTGCCTGTTCACATATCTGTGTAAATGAATCATAATTCCCATGATTGGTTCTGATTCTACCACCTTCTCTGGCTGCACATCCACTCTGCGTGGAAGAACTAAGCATTACAAGTCATACCCTCTAGCCAGTATAAAGGTCAACCAAATGAACACACAAATGATTCCTCCATCTTGTTTTCACTGCCTCACACATTATATTGAAAAAGGGAGCGGGGGAGACCAATGGGCCCATCTGGATGATGCCAGCTCCTGGTGCAGGAACCCCATCATTTCCATTCCGCCCTCATTATTCCCCTTCAGCCCTGCAACTTATTCTCTTTCACACAAGCTATTCAATTCACTTTTCAGAGTCATATATCATGGAAAAGGCACTTCAGCCCAACCTGCCCACACTGGCCAGCATGTCCCAGCTACACTGGTCCCACCTGCTCACGTTTGGCCCGTTATCATTGTATTTTTAATATAAATTACTTAATATAAATCTTGTACAGGTGCAAGCTGTATTGAAGGGAGCTGATTGGGCAAAGAGAAGCTGGCCATGCTGATTGAGGAATCTAGGACCAGAGTCAATCCTTTCAGGGGTGGGTCTGAAGAGATCTAAATGGAGACGGAGGTATAATATTTGTAACTTTCTCCTGCAAATCAAATTAAAATTGGAGGAATAGTGGAAGTGAAGGTGGTTATCTAATAACAAGATCATTATCAACTGGGTCAATGAGCCAAGCAACAGCAGATAGATATTAATGCAGATAAATGCGAGCTGTTGCATTTTGGTAAGACAAGCCAGGCAGGACTTACACAGAGAGACTGAGGGGTACAGGTATATAATTCCAATGAAGTGGCGATACAGGTAGACCAGGAAATAAAGAAGGTGGAGACACAAGACACTGCAGATGCTGGAATATAGAGCAAAAAACAAAGTACTGGACAAACTCAGTGGGCCAGGCAGCACCGTTGAATAAATGGACAGAAGACGATTTGGATGAGGCCCCTACAGACTGATTGGAAAGCAGTAAAAGAGGTGAGGGTGGGGGCGGGACAAAGCCTGGCAAGTGAAAGATGGATGCAGGTGAAGGGTGGGAGATTGGCAGATGGAAGAAACACTCAGCAGATTGAGCAAAGAGAAATAGATTAAACGTTTCAAGTTAAGACACTTCATTCAAAAAGTGCAAGTTAAAACCTTTGCATATTGATAAACTTTTTAGAATGTGGAAAGACAGCAGTCAATTTCTAGAGTGCATCGCCCACAAACTGCAACAGGATGTCGAACAATAATGTGTTTAATGACAATAACAGGACAATACCACAAAGACAGAACTCTTGCAGTTTACTTGGAGCATGGCTGGGGAGTTCAGTAGAGCTCCTCTCCTTGAGCAAAGCTGCCTCGGCACTGATGTGGAAATCAGCCTATTGTCGATCTGGAGTCTCTGACGCACCAACCAGACACAGGGGATGGGAGTACCGAAGATGCTGGCAGCAATTCCAGAAGGGACAGGGGCAATAATGGTTGTGTGAACAAACTGAAGGGAGAGACATGGGTCTGCTGGGTGGACGAAGCAGGGACTGGGGCAGAAACAAAATGTTCCATTGGCAAATATTAATTGATATTAGTTTAATGCAGTAGGGATTCACCAGGATATTTTTAAGGCAGAGATAGATAGACGGATTCTTGATTAGTACGAGCATCTGGAGTTATGGGGAGAAGGCAGAAAAATGTAGTTCAGAGGGAAAGATAGTTCAACCATGATTGAATGGCAGAGTAATTTTGATGGTCCGGATGGCTTAATTCTGCTCTATCACTTATGAACTTGAATCACGGACAAGTCGCACCCTGGCCACTCCCTCTTTTAAATCAAGGACGAGTTGCACCCTCTTCCTCTTCTCCCCTCTCCTATCAGACAAAAGGTATAGAAATGTGAAAACGCACACCTCCAGATTCAGGGACAGTTTCTTCCCAGCTGTTATTAGGCAATTGAACCACTCTACCACAACAAGAGAGCAGTCCTGAACTACTATCTAACTCACTGGAAGCCCTAGGGCCTTACTGGCTTTATTTTGCATTAAATGTTATTCACGTTATTCCCTCTATCATGTATCTGTACACTGTGGATGGCTCAATTGTAATCATGCATTGCCTTTCCGCTGATTATTTAACACATAAAAGCTTTTCACTGTACTTCGGTACACATGACAATAAACTAAACTCAACACAACTCAGAATGTTACTTGGGCTTGAGGACTGAGTTATCGGGAGTGGTTGGATAGGCTGGGACTTTTTTCTTTGAAGCATTGGTGGCTGAGGAGTGACCTTATTGAGGTGCACAAGAACATGAGTATTTCTCCTCTGTTTTTACAGAGGCAAAAGACAGGAGGACGGCAGTCAATGGAAGAAAATTGAGAGCAATTTACCGTCAAATAGATACTTATGGTCCTAACGGTATCAAGGTAGACAAATGTCCCGGGCCGGATCAGATATACCCGAGAACACTGTGGGAAGCCAGAGAGCAAATTGTGGAAGCCCTGGCTGAAATTTATGAGTCATCATTAAATACAGGAGGTGCTGGAAGACTGGACAGTGGCAAACATTGTGCCTCCAATCACGAAAGGCTGCAGGGAAAAGGCTGGAAACTATAGGCCAGTGGTCTTAACACTTCTGTTAAGTTACTAGTGAGTATTTCTGAGTGATAGGATATGTATGCATTCAGATAGACAAGGGCTGATTCGCGAGAGTCAGCATGGTTTTGTATGTGGGAGGTCGTGTCTCACAAATCTGAATGATTTTTTTGAGGATGTGACCAAAAAGGATGATGAGGGCAAAGTTGTGGATGTTGTATCTATGAACTTCAGCAGAGCATTTGACAAGGAGCAGAGCATGTAGCAGCAGGCAGCAGCAGCAGCAGCAGCAGCAGCAGCAGCAGGCAGCAGCACCAAGCTGTGTTGCTTGGGAAGTATTGTGTGGGGATTGTGTGGGGATAGTAAGGAGTAAAACCTGTGTGATCTCCCGGACAAGTTTCGATCGCCTAGCTTGGGGTCAGAGAGGAATTTCCCGGATTTTTTTTTTCCAAATTGGCCTGGGTTTTTAATCCGGTTTTTTGCCTCTCCCAGGAGATCACTCAGTTCTTTGGGGTGGACGGTTGGAGCGGTTGGAGCAGCGGCCGGGCGGTAGGTTTAGTAACCGAGCACGGGACTTTGTTTGGGGAGTATGAGTGCCTGGGCAGTTTATTGTTCTGGGTGTCGGATGTGCGGAATCTGGGAGTCTGATAGTCTTCCAGACATCCACATCTGCGCCAGGTGTGACGAGATGGGGCTCCTAAGGGACCGTATTAGGAACCTGGAGCGGCAGATTGATGACCTCCGTCTGGTCAGGGAGAGTGAGGAGGTTATAGATAGGAGTTACAGAGAGGTGGTCACTCCAAGACCACGGGAGGTAGACAAGTGGGTCATGGTTAGGGGGGGCAAGGAGCAGAGGCAGGGACTAGGGAGTACCCCGGTGGCTGTACCCCTTGGAAATAAGTACTCCTGTTTAAGTACTGTTGGGGGGGACAGCCTACCTGGGGGCAGCGACGGTGCCTGGGCCTCTGGCAAGGAGCCCGGCCCTGTTGCTCAGAAGGGTAGGGAAAGGAAGAGGAGAGCGATAGTAATAGGGGACTCTATAGTGAGGGGGTCAGATAGGCGTTTCTGTGGACGCAGTCGGGAGACCCGGATGGTGGTTTGCCTCCCTGGTGCCGGTGTCCGGGATGTGTCTGAGCGTGTCCAGGATATCCTGAAAGGGGAGGGAGAGGAGCCAGAGGTCGTGGTACATATAGGTACCAACAATATAGGTAGGATAAGGGAAGAGGTCCTGAAAGGAGAATTTAGGGGGCTAGGAAGAGAGTTTAAAAAAAAGGACTTCCAAAGCAATAATCTCAGGCTTACTGCCTGTGCCACGCGATAGTGAGAATAGGAATGGAGTGAGGTGGAGGATAAATACGTGGCTGAAGAACTGGTGCAGGGAGCAGGGTTTCAAGTTTCTGGATCATTGGGACCTCTTCTGGGGGAAGTATGACCTGTACAAAAAGGACGGGTTGCATCTGAACCTGAGGGGAACCAATATCCTGGCGGGGAGATTTGCTAAGGTAATTGCGGAGACTTTAAACTAGTACGGTTGGGGGGAGGGACTCAAACACAGATAGCTAATAGGCAGTGTGTGAGGCAGGAGGCAGAAAAGGGAAACACTCAGACCCAATATGTAGGAGAGAAAGAAGGGAAAAGAAATAAACTGAGAATAAGAAATGATGGGTCCCTTAAATGTGTATATTTTAATGCTAGGAGCATTGTAAGAAAGGTGGATGAGCTTAGAGCCTGGATTGACATCTGGAAATATGATGTTGTGGCGATCAGTGAAACATGGTTGCAGGAGGGTTGCGATTGGCAATTAAATATTCCAGGATTTCATTGTTTCAGATGTGATAGAATCGGAGGGGCAAGAGGTGGGGGTGTTGCATTGCTTGTCAGGGAGGATATCACAGCAGTGCTTTGGCAGGACAGTCTAGAAGGCTCGATTAGGGAGGCTGTTTGGGTGGAACTCAGAAATGAGAAAGGTTTAGCAACACTTATAGGGGTGTATTATAGACCGCCAAATAGGGAACGAGAATTGGAAGAGCAAATATGTAAGGAGATAGCAGATATTAGTAGTAAGCACAGAGTAGTGATTGTGGGTGATTTCAATTTTCCGTATATAGACTGGGAATCACATTCTGTTAAAGGGCTGGATGGTTTGGAGTTTGTAAAATGTGTGCAGGATAGTTTTTTGCAGCAATACGTAGAGGTGCCTACCAGAGAAGGGGCAGTGTTGGACCTCCTGTTAGGAAATGAGACGGGTCAGGTGACGGAGGTATGTGTTGAGGAGCACTTTGGGTCTAGTGATCACAATGCCATTAGTTTCAATATCATTATGGAGAAGGTCAAATCTGGACCAAGGGTTGAGATTTTGGATTGGAGAAAGGCTAATTTTGAGGAGATGAGAAAGGATTTAAAAGGAGTGAAATGGAAATTTTTGTTTTATGAAAAGGATATAATAGAGAAATGGAGGATATTTAAAGGTGAAATTTTGAGAGTACAGCGTCTTTATGTCCCTGTTCGGTGGAAAGGAAAGAATAAAAAAGGTTCTAAAAGTAAACCTAGCAATTATAGACCTGTTAGTTTGACGTCTGTGGTGGGAAAATTAATGGAAAAGATACTTAGGGACAATATATATAATTATTTGGATAAACAAGGCCTGATTAGAAACAGTCAACATGGATTTGTGCCTGGAAGGTCATGTTTGACTAATCTTCTTGAATTTTTTGAAGAGGTTACCAGGGAAATTGATAAGGGCAAGGCTGTGGATGTTGTCTATATGGACTTCAGTAAGGCATTTGACAAGGTTCCACATGGAAGGTTGATTAAGAAGGTTAAATCGTTGGGTATTAATAGTGAGGTTGCAAGATGGATTCAACAATGGCTGAATGGGAGATACCAGAGGGTAATGGTTGACAATTGTATGTCAGGTTGGAGGCCAGTGTCCAGTGGAGTACCCCAAGGATCTGTGTTGGGTCCACTGTTGTTTGTCATTTACATTAATGATCTGGATGATGGTGTGGCAAATTGGATTAGTAAATATGCAGATGATACTAAGATAGGTGGTGTAGTTAATAATGAAGTAGAGTTTCAAAGTCTACAGAGAGACTTGGGCCTTTTGGAAGGGTGGGCTGAAAGATGGCAGATGGAGTTTAATGCTGATAAGTGTGAGGTGCTGCATTTTGGTAGGACAAATCAAAATAGGACGTACAGGGTAAATGGTAGGGAATTGAGGAATGCAGTGGAACAGAGGGATCTGGGAATAACTGTGCATTGTTCCCTGAAGGTGGAATCTCATGTGGATAGGGTGGTGAAGAAGGCGTTTGGTATGCTTGCCTTTATAAATCAGAGCATCGAGTATAGAAGTTGGGATGTAATGTTAAAATTGTACAGGGCATTGGTGAGGCCGAATCTGGAGTATGGTGTGCAGTTCTGGTCGCCAAATTATAGGAAGGATGTCGACAAAATGGAGAGGGTACAGAGGAGATTTACTAGAATGTTGCCTGGGTTTCAGCACTTAGGCTACAGAGAGAGGTTGAACAGGTTGGGTCTTTATTCTTTGGAGCGTAGAAGGTTGAGGGGGGACTTGATAGAGGTTTTTAAAATTTTGAGAGGGACGGACAGAGTTGACGTGGGTAGGCTTTTCCCTTTGAGAGTGGGGAAGATTCCAACAAGGGGACATAGCTTCAGAATTGAGGGACAAAAGTTTAGGAGTAACATGAGGGGTAACTTCTTTACTCAGAGGGTGGTGGCTGTATGGAATGGGCTTCCGGTGGAAGTGGTGGAGGCAGGCTCGATTTTATTATTTAAGAGTAAATTGGATAGGTATATGGATAGGAGGGGATTAGAGGGTTATGGTCTGAGTGCAGGTAGATGAATCTAGGTCAGGGAGAATGGTCGGCGTGGACTGGTAGGGCCGGACAGGCCTGTTTCCATGCTGTAGTTGTTATATGGTTATATGGTTATAAGGTCCCACGTGGTAGGCTGGTCTGGAAGATTAGATCACATGGGATCCAAGGATAGAAAGCTGAATGGGTGGAAAATTGGCTTCATAGAAGGAAGCAAAGAGTTGCTGGTGGAAGGTTCTTTCTCAGACTGGAGGCCTGTGACTAGTGGTGTGCTTAAAGAATCGGTGCTGGGCCCATTACTGTTTGTCATTTGAATCAATTATTTGGAAGATAACTTTCATGGCAAGATTGCAGATGATACAAAAGTGGGCGGTATTTCAGATTGTGAAGATAGATGTCAAAAATTGCAGCTAGACCTTGATCGGTTTGCCAGGTGCGTGAAGGAAATAATACAGAGCAATGTGAGGTGTGGCATTTTGAGAAATCTAACATGGAGCTGGACCTACAGAGTGAATGGTAGGGCTCTAGGGCGTGCTGTGGAGCAAAGGGATCTAGGAGTGCAGGTGTATGGTTCCATGAAGGTGCAGGCACAGGTGGATAGGGCGGTCAAAAAGGCTTTTGGCACATTGGCTTTCATCAGAGTATTTAGAGTTTGGGATGTTTTGTTGCAGTTATAGATGACATAGGTGAGGCCACATTTAGAGTATTGTGTTCCGTTCTGGGCACCTTGATTCCGTTAGCCTTTAAGAGCTAAATCTAACTCTCTCTTGAAAACATCCAGTGAATTGGCCACCACTGCCTTCTGTGGCAGATAATTCCGCACATTCACAACTCTCTGGGTTAAAAAGATTTTCCTTATCTGAGTCCTAAGCCCTTATTCTTAAACTATGACCCCTGGTTCGGGAAACCCCAAAATTGGGAACATTTTTCCTGCATCTAGTTTGTCCAATCCTTTAAGAATTTTATATGTTTCTACAAGATCCCCTCTCAGCCTTCTAAATTCCAGTGAATATAAGCCCAGTCGATCCATTCTTTCAGTATATGTCAGTCCCGCCATCACGGGAATTAACCTGATGAACTTAAGCTGCACTCCCTCTGTAGTAAGAATGTCCTTCCTCAAATTAGGAGACCAAAACTGCACACAATATTCCAGGTGTGGTCTCACCAGAGCCCAGTGCAACTGCAGTAGGACCTCCTTGCTCCTAATCTCAAATCCTCTTGCTATGAAGGCCAACATGACAGTTGCTTTCTTCACTGCCTGCTTTACCTGCATGCTTACTTTCAGTGACTGGTGTACAAGGACATCCAGGTCTAGTTGCCCCTCCCCTTTTCCTAATCTGACAACATTCAGATAATAATGTGCCTTATTGTTCTTGCCACCAAAGTGGATAACCTCTCATTTATCCACATTATCCTGCATCTGCCCACTCACCCAACCTATATAATTCAACCCGCAGCCTCATAGCATTCTCCTCACAGCTCACACTGCCACCCAGCTTTGTGTCATCCACAAACCTGGAGATGTTACATTTAATTCCTTTGTTTAAATCGTTAATATATACTAGACCAAGTGGACCGGCTGGGCCCAAACCTCTCCTGCATTGGTGCAGCACCCTCGCATCCCCCCTCTCCTCCCGAGGTGGAGGAGAGGAGGGGAGGGGTGGAGGGGGAGGAGAGGAGGGGGGAAGAGAGGAGGAGGAAGAGAGGAGGGGGGAAGAGAGGAGGGGGGAAGAGAGGAGGGGGGAGGAGAGGAGGGGGGAAGAGAGGAGGGGGGAAGAGAGGAGTGGGGAAGAGAGGAGTGGGGAAGAGAGGAGGGGGGAAGAGAGGAGGGGGAGGGGGGGAGGGAGCGAAGCAGGGAGGGGAGAAGGAGGGGGGAAGGGGGGTGAGTGGGTGGAGGGGGGGAGAGAGGGGGAGGGGGGGAGAGAAGGGGAGAGGGGAGGAAAGAGGGGGAGGGGGAAGAGGGGGGGAAGGGAGGGGGAAGAGGGGGGGAAGGGAAGGGGGGGAGAAGGGGGGGAAGGGGGGGTGGGGGGAGGGGGGTGCTGCACCAATACAGGAGAGGTTTGGGCCCAACGGGTCCACTTGATCTAGTAATCAATACATTTCCTGAAACATGGGTGTCGTCACTGCTCTATTCCATTTCTCTAATTTTAGGCTTTGGCTGCGGTTCCCTAACACCACATTCGCACAATCCACATCCCTATTCACTAGTTATTAGCCGGGGTGGGAGCTGCTTTATAACCTCACCGTCCACCCTGGGTAGTTCTACAGAACTGGCAAAATTTGCAGCAAAGCGTCAACTACGGTTCTCTGAAGCACCAATTGCCACTTTTGATTGTTGTAGTTGACATACGAAAGAAGAAGTTATTAGCCCTCACTATTTCTTCCCCTACAATGCCGTTGTCTTCAGCTGAGACAGGAGAGATTTAAGAGGGACTCAGACACAACCTTTTCAGTCAGAGGGTAGTCAGTATCTGGAATGAGCTGCCAGAGGAAGCTATGGAAGGGGATACAAAAAAAGCCCCTTAAAAGACATGTTGACAGATATACGAGTAGGAAGAGCTTAGAGGGCTTTGGGCCAAATGCAGGCAAATGGGACTAGGCCACTATACCTACTTGATCGGCGTGGACAAGGTGGTGAAGGGCCTGTTCCTGTACCGTACACCTCTGGAAATAAAGACAATGAACTGGGGCCACAGTTAGATGTGGGCTTATGGCAGTGGTCATGTCTTAGTGTTGGGAGGAGAAGCTGCTGAACTTTGCTAGATACAGGTTTCATAGGAGACCTAAAATACAAAGATGCCCAGGCACTGGTGATTGGGAATTTCAACAGCATTTTCACCAACTGGGAACCACTGCAAGGAAGGGGAGAGATGTAGAAGTATTCTCAGAGTACACTGAGGAGGAAATATAGAACATAAAACAGTACAGCACGGAAACAGGCCCTTCAGCCCACAATGTCTGTGTCAAACATAATCCCAAGTTAGGCTAATCTTCTCTGTCTGCACATGACCTATATGCCTCCATTACTTGCCTATCTATGTGCATCTAAACGCTTCTTAAACACCACTATCATATCTGCCTCCACCCACTGCAGTGCGTTCCACACACCCACCAGCCTCTGTGTAAATAAATACTTGCCCTGCATATCCTCTTTAAATTTTGCCCGTGTCAACTTAAAACTATGCTCTCCGGACCTTAACATTTCAATTCTGGTCAAAAGGTTATCACCACTCAATTTACAACAGCAGCTTGTAGGCAATACAAAGCAGGGGGAGTCAATCATGGAGAACAGAGTGAAGACTTGGAACAAATATGTTCCCATTAAAGAATTGGAGACTCTAATCCAAGAGGCACACAGATCTCGAGGAAAGCATGGGGTTGGCCAAAGCAAAAATAGGGAGATTTAGGATAGATGCCAAGAGACGAAAAATTAGATACGGAGAGGAGGTGCAGAGGATTTGGGTTTACAAGGTCAACCAGAAGACACTGGGTGAAGAACACTGACATATAAGCAACAAAGGCACTTGAGATGTTGTGTAAAGTATGGAGAATGAAAAAATGGAAAGAAAATAGAGAGCTGTGTCGTTGTCCAGACAACAGCCTGTATTTGAAAGCAGTGTGCAGTTCTAAACAAACCTCTTTTTTAGTTTAGTTTAGAGATACCGCGCTGAAACACGCCCTTTGGCTCACCAAGTCCATACCCGACCAGCGATCCCTGCACACGAACACTATCCTACACATTAGGGACAATTTACAATTATACGAAGCCAATTAGCCGACAAACCTCGACATGTTTGGCGTGTGGGAGGAAACCAAAACACCCGTAGAAAACCCACGCAGGTCACGAGGAGAACGTACAAACTCCATGCAGACAGCAGCCAGAGTCAGGTTCGAACCCGGGTATCTAACGCTGTGAGGCAGCAATTCTACCGCTGCACTACCATGCCACCCTTTGCACTGGTCTTTCACAAAAGGGGGTAGTGGTATCAGCTGTGACGTTGAGGCGGTGAAAGTGAAATAATGTGCAAGAATGGAGCTGATAGCGATATCAGTTTTGTAGAATCTTTAATTTAAACAGCCCATCACACTTATACAGAATAGAGAGATTGGCGGAGAAGTTGCATCAGCTGAATAAGTGGAAAGCAAAGCTGCCTGCTCCTTCATATCAATATTGCTGCCTTTTCAAACTTGCTGTCTCTACTCTTTTTAATCCGTTCTAATATTCTGTGTCAAATTTTCATTAGTCATGGCCCATTTGCACTGAATAGATACATTGCTATTGCTCCTCTACAGACAATATATAAATCCCAATTCTTCTTGCCGTACACAACACACAGTTTACCCGTTGGAAATTACTCACTCAGAGAACCCAGGATCAGTAGCAGAACCCTCATTTCACCAGGTGACATTCTGCAAATGAAAGCACAGAATTAAAATCAGAGAGACATGAGGTACAAGGGTCTTGTGCAAGCTGTAAAGTGGGACAGCAATTAATAGTGGGTGAAACACATGACTCCCTGACTGGGAGATCTACAGACAAACGTGAGATCTCCATCTCAGCGTTGTACAGGAAAATCAATTAAAATCAATTAACATGAGTTAAGATTCTGAGATTGATCAAGTGGTGATGTCTTCTTACCTGATTCTGCAGAGGTGCTGCTGCCTGGGATGGAGGGAGATGAGACCACCTGCAACCTCCTCAGTCCTGGGGACTCTACCGTGAGTGTTGACAGACTCAGGGACAGCTCACCGACTACCTTCCACATCCGCTTCCCGAGTGAATAACTGCAGGGCTGGATAACAGTGCAGCCGATGTGGGTTTGGGGAAAACATGCAAAGCAGACAAACCAACACCTATTCTGTGTCAGTGGAATGAAGAGTCCATTGTTTCCAGTCAACTTTCTCTAAGAACCGCAGATCAGTGAAGGGTCAGCACTGAGCAGGGGGCTGCAATTGTAACAGACAAATGTATTAGAGAGGAAATGCACTGTAGGTCCTGTATAAATCCTGCCCAATGACCAGCTGACCATTATTACACAGAGGGCCATACTGGAACAGAAATGGAGATGTGTTAACAGAGGGAGTAGTTGTAGTATAAACACTGCTAGTGGACTGAGTATTGGAAATGTAATGGACAGTGCGAGCTAGAGAGGGTGCAGCCACAGAATAAATCCCAGCCACGTTAGTACTGGGTCAGTATGTGACACTGAGCTGTGTATATGGGAACTGGAACAGAGAGGAAATTGGAGAGAATTTTATCAGATTTATTCTCCACTCCAGCATCATCCCACATGGCAGCATTGAGCTGTGTGGTGGATCTACAGTGAACAGAGAGGGCTGCAAAAGGAAACTGGCAGGATCATTCCTGTTGTACTAAAACATGTTGCATCGGATATTGGTGTCTTGCTCCGGTCCCAGAACAGACAGTAAACAGGACATTGGCAGCTGAAGCACAACTATGGCCTGCAAACAGACTCTTTGGCCACACTTCCGTTTGCCTCTGCCTGACCATAATTATCCCTCTCATCCTTTCCGATCCATGAACCTGTCCAAAAGGCTTTTAAATGTCATAATTGTTCCTGCCTTTACCACTCCTGGCAATTCGTTCCATACATCCATCACCCTCTGTGTGAATAAAACTGTCTCTCACGTCCTATTGAAATCTTTCCCTGCTCACATTAGGACATAGAATAGTACATCACAGAAACATCACCATGGCCCACAATGTCCATGCCGAATGCAGCACGATAAAATTAATCATATCTCCTTGCAAAAGATGTTATAGAGGTATATAAAATCATGAGGGCAATAAATAGGGTAAATGTGCATGGTCTTTTCCCAAGTGTTGGGGAATCAAGAACCAGTGGACATAGGTTTAAGGTAAGAGGGGAAAAAATTAACAGGAACCTGGGAGCAATTTTTCCACTCAGAGGATGGTGGGTAAATGGAACATGGTGCCGGTGGATGTAGTTGAAGCAGGACTATAACGGTATTAAAAAGATATTTGGACAGGTACATGGAAAGGTTTAGAAGGAAATGGGCCAAGCCCGGGCAAATGGGACTACCTGAACTAGGGGATCTTAGCCGACATTAATGAATTGGGCCGAAGGGTTTTTTCCCTGCTGCATGACTACATATGATTAATATCCCTCCATTCTCTGCAGGTCCATGAGCCTATCTGTAAACCTCTCCGATGCCACTATTATATCTGCTTCCTCACCACCCAAGGCAGGATGTTCCAGGCACCCATCACCCTGTGTAAAAAAAACTAGACCTACACATTTACTTTAAACTTTGTCTCTCTCACTTTAAATCTATTCCCTCTAGTGTTTGACAATTTCGCATTGGGAAAGTAAGTCTAACTGACTAGTCTCTCTATACCTCTCGTAACTTTATATACTTCTATCAGCTATCCTCTCCTTGTAGGTAATAGCCCATAATCCAGCCAGACATTAAACCCATTGCATCCAGCTTTAGTCAGCCTATAGAGGCCTCCAACCTCTGCCTTGGTAAAATGAATGCAACCATCAATCTTACCTATGCCCCTCGTGATTTAATAAACCTCGGCAAGGTCACCCCTCAGCCTCCTTCACTCCAAAAAAGAAACAGCCCCCACGCATCCAGGCTCTCCTCACCTCTTGAGCACTCCTGTCCCGGCAACATCCTTCTGCAGCCTCTCTATCTCAATCACATTCTTCCAATAGCATGGTGACCAGAAATGCACATGATACTCATGTAGTCTCACTAATGTTCTATCCAGATGTAACGTGATGTCCTAACTCTTCACTCATGTCCTGTCCAATGAAGGCAACAACACCATATGTCTACTTCACCACTTTGTCTACACAAAGTATCATATTCAAGAAAGTATGTATTTGTCCCCCTGGGTTCCCTGAAAGTGGTGTAAAGCTGCAAAGAGTGCAGAGAAGATTTAAGAGAATGTTGCCAGGATTTGAGGGCCTGAGCTATTCGGAAAGGTTGGCTAGGCTAGGAGTTTATTCCATGGAGTTCATGAGGTGATCGTACAGGGACGTACAAAATCACGAGGGGGGTAGATGGGGTGGAATGCACAGAGTCTTTTATCCAGAGCAGGGGCGTGAAGAACCAGAGAACATGTTTAAAGCGAGAAGAGAAAGATATAATAGGAACCTGAAAGGCAACATTTTCACTCAGTGATATTTGGAACGTTTTGCCAGAGGAGATACTTGAGGTCGGTATGATAACACCATTTAAAAGACATTTGGAAAGGTATATGGACATGAAACGTTTACAGTATGTGAAACTGTAAGTGACAGGGCCCATGAGAGTAAATAACACTAAATGACAGGGTCCAGGAATGTAAGTAACACGGTAAATGACAGGCCCAGAGGAGAAACACAGTAAATGACAGGACACAGGAGTTTAACACTGTAAATGACAGGGCCCAGGAGTGTAACACTGTAAATGACAGGACCAAGGAGAGTAACACTGTAAATGACAGGACGGCAGAGGCTATCACAACATTTCAGAAGTATCTAGATGAGCACTTGAATCACCAAGGCCTAGAAGGTGACAGATCATATGTTGATATCTGGGAATGATATAAATTGATACATAATGATCAGTATGGACAAGGTGAACTGAATGGCCTGTATCCGTGCTGTATGACACTTTGACTCTATCAGTTGAAGCCTGGGGTAGGTCAGATACGAATGCATTGACACAGGGCAGGCAATCTACTTTTGTTCCTGTTTTGCTGTGTTCCTGTGAGAAGACACAGAGTGATCTTGGCAGTCATTGATGGAGGATTCTAATTCAATGATAAACATTGCAGTGGTGGAACAGCAGAAAAGGACACAGGAAATTCACTCCTTGGTCGAGCAGGCCAGAACTTTATAACTCGGCGTTTAGGAAGATGAGGGGTGATATTATAGAGGCGTATCATTTCATGAGAGGAATACACAGTATAAATGCACAGTCTTTTTCCCCAGAGTAGGGGGAATCAAAACCAGAGGCCATGGATTGAAGGTGAGGGGGGAAAGATTGAATAGAAAGGAACCTGAGGGGCAACTTTTTTTTTTAAATGCAAAGGGTGGTAGGTATATGGAACGAGCTGTCAGTGGAGGTAATTGAGACAGCTACTTTCGCAACAAGTACATGGATAGGATAGGTCGGTGTGGACATGTTGGGCCAAAAGGCTTGTTTCCACACTGTATGACTCTATGACTCTCCCAGTCCGAGCTCCCTCTCTCACCTCAGCCTTGCTTCCATCCGTTGCTGAATGTTCCTGTGACTTTTCCCCGGCCGTTTTCTCTGCCTCAGACATGGAGAGTCCATTGTTCTCAGTCAGTGAGCTTCCTAAAACAAACACAATACTAAGAAGCATCATTGGACAGAGGGCTCTGACTATTGGATCTTTAATGGATAGAGGATGTTGAAGAATATCTAATGGACACATCCATACAACACCACGGGCAATGCAATGGATCTTCTATAATTATAATGAACAAATATAATCGAACTGCCCACCAAAGAAGTGTCCAATCCAACCAACACCAATTCCATGCTTAAAAATGGCACCAGCTCCTCCCACGCTTCTTCATGTAATCCCAGCACACTGAGCTTCTGTTGCAGTCCCCATTTAGTTACCCAACCTGCCTTTGAATACTTGAAAACACAAGAACCGCGCCAGTGGATATGCAATGTACAAAGAGCATTGGATAGAAAACTTCCACAGGACAATCGCTGTGCCAGACATTGGTCACTGGGTTCGGGATCAGTAACGGGCTAATGACACACAGGGCCTGGGCAGCTAAAGACAAAGCCATTAATTGTGAAGCTACTAAATTTGTGGATTACAGGTCAGAATTAGAATGGCCGAGAGAGCCAACCACTGAAGGTAATGGTAGGGGATATGTGATAGGAAGAGACAAGGCCATGGAAGGCATTTAAAACCAGGTTATGAATTTTATGACCAGGATCAGAAGTAACGGGTGAATGAGATTGGTGCAAATTGGGAAATAGGGAAAATTCTGCATTTGCTTTCAAACTGTAATAAATAAACTTTCCATTTCTCTCCGCTTTCACTGCCCCCTAACAACGTCTGCAACTCAAACACCTCCTTCTTATGCCCATCCATTCATTAGTTTGTCTCTCTCACTCTCTGTCTCTCCAACTGTTGTCTCTTTCATGCCTTCTCCCCTCACTGCCCATTGGACAATCTCTCGTTCCACATTTCCAACCTTTGCTCAATTTGCCACTGTGACATTTGGCCAGTTACCTGGGATCCTGAAGTGCAAGATGCCTTGTTCTCATTGAACTGCCATTATAAAAATGATAACAGAACAGGGTAGAATTGAACAGTGGAGCATTTCCATTGGAACTGCAATGTCCAGATATGCGAGAGTGAATTATTAAGATACTGCACGGAAACAGGCCACTCAGTCCAATAATTCAAAGATGGACACAAAAAGCCTGAGTAACTCAGGGGACAGGCAGCATCTCTGCAGAGAAGGAATGGGTGACGTTTCTGGTCTCGACCCAATCCTTTTCCCCAGAGATGCTGCCTGTCCCAATGATTTACTCCAGCTTTTTGTGTATATCCTCCGTTTAAACCAGCATCTACAGTTCCTTCCTGCACAGTCCAATATTTAAAAATGCATTGAAAACTCTCTTTGCCTCCCTCTCCCCCCACTCCACTAACTCTCCCTTTGTCATTTGTGGCTTAATTTGCATCTGAGGCCTTTCACAAAATGTTACCTGTGCCTGATATGAAAAGTACTTTGTTTTCCATCCAGGTGTTTCTTTTTACAAACAGGATTGTGGGAATGGATGCAAATTAATCTGCAGAGTTTCCATTGGAAATGTTATGATGACAGATTTGAATTTGGTATACAGAAGCCCTCCAATCAAACTCCTATGAAAAATGTCTCTATCTGTCCGTTCCTCCTTCTATTCCCACCACTCTGCCACTCTCCTTTTCCATAAATTCTCCTGTTTACTTATTGCTCAATTTGCATCTGAGCCCTTTCATCAATGGTTACCTGATTCCTTGGTGTGAAAAGTCCCTTGTTCTCAGTCTATGTATTTCCTGTTAAAAACAGGGATGATAGAGCAGGGCAGAGTTAACTCATTAGTAATGTAGTGGTTGCCAAAACAAGGGTGTTTTGTGTGGAAGTTACTGCAGAGGAACAGGCCATTCGGCCCAACGACATTGACTTGTTTCATGCTGCACACCAACATCCTGCAATGTGGAAGCACTGTGCACTCAGCTGTGTCGTGGGACTGCAGTGAACAGAAGGGACTGGACAATCATTCACACAATCATTCCTCGCTCACTAAAAATTACATCAGTTTATCTAAAGAACTGAATTGGAGGCAGCCATATATCTTGGACCATTAAAAATTATGGAGAGTACTGCAAAGAGAGGGACAGATAGGACCACTAAACGGTTTGAAAATCAGCATGAGAACATCATGACTGAGCTCAAAACAGAGGAAATAGCGGAATAAGATGGCACAAACTGGAAAACAAGGATCATCAGTTATTCACTCAAGCTTCCAAGGATACTCTGTTTCTCAGACTGTGCAACCACCCGTCTCTCTCTCCTGTTCCCTCATATTCCAGTCCCCATTTCACCAACTGCCCCCTTGATTCTTTGTGTCAAATTTTGGTCAGTTTGCAGCCTTCCGTTCACCAATGTTACCTGCGCTCCTGATATTGAAAGTTGCTTGTTAGCACTTTATTCAGTCTGATGAAGGGTCCCGACCCAAACCACTTTCCATTCCTTCTGCAAACACTGCCTGAGTCATTGTATTACTCCAGCATTTTGTTCAAGATTCCAGTAATTGTAGTACCCGAATCTTGCTCTCATTTTGCCAGGTATAGTCGAAGAGGGCAGAATTGACCAGGACATGGGTTTTCATTTGACCTGCAATGGCCACAGAAGGGATAATGAATTATTTATGTCTCTGCACAGAAACAGGCCATTCTGCCCAGCAGCTCCATGACATGTTTTACATTCCACATCAACCTCCTGTAACGTGGCAGCTCTGGACACTCAGCTGTGCGGTGGGACTACAGTAACAGAGAGGCCTGGAAAAGGAACATCCACATTGGTGTCAGCTGCAAAACTGCCAAGACTAGAAAATGTTGTTGGGGTTTGAAATGAATTTAAAGGGAGAAAATGGATAAGCTGTCTATTTTCCCTGGAGCAAAGGTAAAACCTTTTATGGAGGTTTATAAATTCATGTGGAATGTAAGTAAGCTTTCTTTCTTTCTTTCTATCTTTCTTTCTATCGTTTTATTTCGTACATGTTAAAAGACATCAATTTTAAAAAAAAATAAACAAAAAAACAGAAGAAATACAAAAAATTTCATCCATTACTTAACGTCTTTACATGTGCGAAAAGGAGTAGGTAGAAGTGTGAACTTATTTAATCCTACCCCCATTCCCTAATCAATATTTATCAAGTATTATCTATAATAACTAATACCTAAAATACATATATAACTACATATATACTCACTCACCCCTACAATCATATGAATATACCTATTTACACAATAATGTCTATATTAACTACATCTGATATATATATACATACATTAGGCCAATCATATATATACATATACCCGACCATTTACATACAAAATATAAATACAAATATAGTCACCCACCCGTATAATAAGTCAGATATTAATACAAAAATACTCATACACCCTTATATGTTCATATAGATATACTTACTTAAATAATGATGACTGTTAATCCCCCTCCTCACTGTACCTAGAAAAAATCATATGTTTATATTTGTTTTTAAACTGGATGATGTTTGAACATTGTTATAATTCCGCATTCATTCTGTTCCATAGCTTTACTCCACTGATTGATATAGAAAATCTTTTCATTGTTGTTCGAGTATTGCGAATCTTGAAATTTAATGTTCCCCTTAAATTATACCCCCCTCTCTTTCATAAAACATTTCCTGTAAGTTACTTGGTAGCAAATTGTTTCTCACTTTGTACATGAATTGAGCTGTTTGATATTCCACAATGTCATAAAATTTGATTATTTTAGACTTTATAAATAATGAGTTGGTGTGTTCACAAAAACCGACATTATGAATTATTCTAATGGCTCTTTTTTGCAGTATGAATAGTGGTTGTAGTGAACTTATATATGTACTTCCCCACACCTCTATACAGTAACTTAAATAAGGTGAAACAAGTGAACAGAACAGAATGCGAAGTGATTTGTTATCTAGGAAATGTTTTGCTTTGGCCAGAACTGAAATGCTTCTAGATAATTTACTGTGGATATTGTTTAATGTGAGATTTCCAACAATTTTTTTCATCTATTATCACCCCAAGGAATTTAGTTTCATTTACTCTTTCTATGTTAACACCCTCTATCTGTACCTGTGCTTGATTGTTTATTTTACTGTTCCCAAATATCATAATTTTTGTTTTGCTCAAGTTTAGTGATAATTTGTTAATGTCAAACCATTTTTTAATTTTGCAAAATTCTGAGGTGATACTGTCCAAACTTTACTGTAAATTTTCACCAGAACCAAGAATGTTAGTGTCATCAGCAAATAGGATGAATTTCAATATTTTTGATAATTTACATATATCATTGATGTAGATGATGAAGAGTTTAGGACCCAACACTGACCCCTGGGGGACTCCACACACAATGTCCAAACATCCAGACCGATATTCTCCCATCTTCACGAATTGTTTCCTGTTCTTTAAATAACTTCTAACCCACTCTAAAGCCAACCCCCTAATCCCATATAGTTCCAATTTATTGATTAATATTTCATCATTTATTGTATCGAATGCTTTTTTTAGATCAATGAATACCCCAACAGCATATTTCTTTTTATCTATAGAATTTGTGATTTGTTCAATGAGTTCAGTTAAAGCTAGTGATGTTGACCGGTTACTTCTAAATCCATATTGACTATTAGAGAGTAAATTGTGCTTATCTATGAAATTGTCTAATCTGTTGACGAAAAGTTTTTCCAGAATTTTAGGGAACTGTGGGAGAAGAGAAACAGGTCTGTAATTTGTGAAGTGGTGTTTATCTCCAGTTTTATATCTCCAATCTATTTTCATATTATTGGGAAATTGACCGGTTTGTAATGATAAATTAAAAATGTGTGTTTTCATATCTGTCTCATTATAATCAGTGGATGTTTTATTTTTGCATTTATTAACAATATCTACAATCTCCATTTCTTCTACCGGTTTAAGAAACATTGTACTTGGATTCGTTTCTATAAGATTATCATTAGATGTCACCGGATCTGGGATTTTTTCTGCTAAATTAGGTCTAACACTTACAAAAAAATTATTAAATTTATTAACCACGTCATCCATGTTATTTAGAGTCTTATCATTTTCTATAAAATACTGCGCGTAATTAATCTGTCTAGAGTTATTTCTAATTATGCTGTTTAATATATTCCATATACCCTTAATGTTGTGTTTATTGTTTTCTAATAGTTTATTATAATATTCTTTCTTACAATTTCTCATGATATTAGTTAACTTGTTTTTATATTTCTTATATTTATTTTCTGCTTCTATGTTTAATGAATTCTCTGTATAGTGTATTTTTCTTTTTGCAGGCATTTAGCAATCCTTTTGACATCCAATGATTATCTTTATACTTTATTTCTCTACAATATTGTTTCATTGGACAATGTTTATCATATAGTACTTTAAATATTCTTAAAAATTCATCATAAGCTTTATCAATATCATTTTCTTTATATATTAATTCCCAGTTTTGTGCAAGTAAATCATTTTTAAGTGCTGTATGCAGACACAAAATGCTGGAATAACTCAGCGGGTCAGGCAGCATCTTAAGAGAAGGAATGGGTGACTTTTCGGGTCGCTACCTGACCTGCTGAGTTACTCCAGTATTTTGTGTCTACCTTCCATTGAAACCAGCATCTGCAGTTTTTTTTCCTAAGTAAGCTGTATAGTCACAATCTCTTTCTCATGATAAAAGTCATAGGTTTAAGGAGGTACACATTTTTCAGAGCATGGTGAGTATATGGAATGAGCAGCCAGAGCAAGTGGTTGAGGCACGTACAATTATTATGTTTCAAAGAAATTTGAAGAGGCACTTGGACAATAAAGATGTAGAGAGAGATACAACAAACTGCATATTCTGCAATTTTGAACAAATCTCCAAGTGCTGGAAGAGCTCAGCAGGTCAAGCAGCATCTGTGGAGGGAATGGACAGGCAACGTTTCAGGTCAGTCTCCCTCGTCAGACTCCGAACACCATCTGTCCATACCCTCCACAGATGCTATCTGTCCAGTTGTGTTGCTCCAACACTTGGAGGAACACTTGCTCAGGGACATGGGCAAACCACGGACGTGTTGGGCCAAAGTGCATGTTTCCATGCTGTTCAAGTCTATGCCAGCTGTGAAGACATTAAATGTTACCACGCAGGAATGTCCAATTCAGGCTAAAATCACAGCCATGCCATGTGCCCATCCCTGCTTGCTGCAATCATGCAATTTTGTTCCTGTCTAAACTAACATAGGCGGCACGGTAGCGCAGCGGTAGAGTTGCTGCTTTACAGCGAATGCAGCGCCGGAGACTCAGGTTCGATCCTGACTACGGGTGCTGCACTGTAAGGAGTTTGTACGTTCTCCCCGTGACCTGCGTGGGTTTTCTCCGAGATCTTCGGTTTCCTCCCACACTCCAAAGACGTACAGGTATGTAGGTTAATTGGCTGGGTAAATGCAAAAATTGTCCCTAGTGGGTGTAGGATAGTGTTAATGTACGGGGATCACTGGGCGGCACGGACTTGGAGGGCCGAAAAGGCCTGTTTCCGGCTGTATATATATGATATGATATGATATGATAACATCATTCCTAACATTGTGTACTTTACAACACACTCAAAGCTCAGTGTTCAACATTAATAGTGAGCCATCCTGGGGAGGGATGTATCTATTCTCTGGATGTTTATTGTCCAATCCATTCTGTGTATAAAATTCCAGTATACAACAGAGGGCCATCATTAGCTCACTGCTGGTGTGGGAGGAAATTATCCTGCAGATGATGCCTCTCTCACACGTCTGTCCTCTGATTCACCATCTCTGCTCACTGTGCACCAGCCCCCCTCCTCCCTTACTCAGCTGTGCTCCCCTCAAGTCAAGGCATCACAGACAGACACAGATCAAGAGAATGGGTTTGAACCTGGTGAATGGAACTTAATAAAGAGCAATGTGAGGTCAAGCACTTGTGTGAAGTATGAAAAGGCAGAGGAAATTGAAAATGGTGGAGTGCAGACAGATCGAGGTTTTCTTGTGCATGAGACACCTGACATTCGACATGAAGGTGTGACAAACATCAGGAAGGTAAGCAGCACATTGGGATTTATTGCAAGCGGGGTTGGAGATGAAAATGCAGAGTTTGAATTCAACCTGAAATATTATGTGTGGTATTGGTCTCGTTATTTAAGAGTATATTTGCATTGAAGATAGCCCAGAAGAGATTAACTCACCTAATTTCAGGGATAAACCTTTTATATTATCACAAATGTCTAAAAATGTTGGTTTGTGTTGTTTGGAGTTGACAAGGATGAGGGATAAATGAGGGATGAGCCACACACGAGCCCAAGGCAGCAGATATCTATGTATGTATATAACAGGCTAGATGGTGGGACAGAGTCAGAAACAAACAGCATGGAAACAGGACCTTTGACTCCACACCAACCATCCATTAAAAAAAAAAAAAACCTCAACTAAATTATTCTCCCCCATTTTATCTTTGGGCTTGCTTTGTTTCTCACCAACATTGTTTTTATTACTAAAACATTATTTGTGTTTATGTTGTCTTTTATAGAGGTATTAGGCTGCTGCAAATAAGAATTTCATTGCACCGTTTCAGTAAATATGTTTCAATCTCTCCCTTCTCCCTCCTCCCATTCCCCCATCCGCACCCCCCTCCCCCTTTCCCACTTCCTCTTCCCATTCTGCCCACCCAGATTGCTCCATTCACCGCAACACAGAACAATGTAAAAGATAGAATTAAAATAAAGTACCATCATTGATGTTTTGGGAGCTGAGATGAAACCCACAAGGTGAAAGGGAGAATGTGTAAATTCCACACAGTCAGCACCCGAGGTCACATTCGAAGCCAGATGATGGGAGAACCGAGGCAGCAGCTCTACGAGCTGCACCACTGTGAGAAGTTTTGAACAAAGCTATTTAAGAAGGGAATTATTGAAAAGGGCAGGAAGAATAAATCAGGGAGCTACAGAACACTGAGCCTGACATCAGTGGCGCAAAGGTTATTTGAGGGAAGTTGGAGGGACTGGATCTACCAGCATTTCGATAGGCATGGACATTCTCAAGGGGAGGTTGAGTGCTGTGCATGTTGGCACAAATGACATTAGGAAAAAGAAAGAAGTCCCACAAAATGAATATACATAGTTAGGCAAAAGGTTCAAAAGCAGGACCCCCAGTACCACGTGCTAATGAGGGTAGGTACAAGAAATTTGGACAGACAAATGTGTGGCTGAGGAGTTGTTGCAGGGGGTAGGGATTTGGATTTTTGAACCATTAGAATCTCTTCTGGGGCAGAGGTGATCCATACAAGGAGGATGGGTTACACTTGATCTGGAGACCAACCAATATCCTGGCAGGAAAGTTTACTGCTGGTAGTCGGGTGGGTTTAAATTAACTTTGCTGGTTGGGGGGGGGGGGGGGGTTCACTGCAGAACTGAGAGAACTGAGGCAGGTGAGAGGCTGTAACTAAATATGGAAGATGATAAAGAAAGCTCACTAGACGGGATAGTACAGCAGGACGTGACGTAGGACTGTTGTGAATTTGTGGAATCACCCAGTTTTGAATTTGTGGAATCACCCAGAGAGCTGAGAATTTATGGAATTCTCTGCCACGGAAGGCAGTGGAGGCCAATTCACTGGATGGATTTAAAAGAGAGTTAGATAGAGCTCTTGGGGTTAGCAAAATCAAAGGGTATGGGAGAAGGCAGGCACAGGTGACTGATTATGGATGATCAGCCTTGATCACAATGAATAGCGGTGCTGGCTCGAAGGGACGAATGGCCTCCTCCTCCTGCACCTATTTTCTGTTTCTATGTTTCTATTGAATAGCGTCTATTTAATGCAAGAGGCCTGATGGGTAAGACTTGGATAGGTACATGCGACTAGGACATTTTAAACATTACAAAAACGTGGCTAAGAGAGGTACAGAACTGGCAGTTTAATGATCCAGGGTACAGGTGCTAGAGGTACAAGAGATGGGGGTAAAAGAGGAGAGGATGTTGCTCGATTAAGGAGAATGTCACAGCAGTAATCAGATGACATTTCTGATGGGTCTTGTTGTGAGGTTATATGGGTGGAGCTCAGAAATTAAAAAACGGATGATCAGCTTGTTGGGAGTGTACTACAGGCCCTTAAATAGCCAATGGGAATTATAAGAACAAATGTGCGAGGACATTTCAGACAGCTGACTAATAGGGTTACCATCATCGGGGATTTTAACTTTCCCAATATAGACTGGGACAGCCAGTGTCAAGGGCTGAGATGGCATGGAATTTGTCAAATGAGTTCAGGAAAGTTTCCTCAGGCAATAATTAGAGGCCACTATGGGAGAGAGCAAAGCTCGATCTTCTCTTTAGAAATTGGGGCAGGCAAGTGCCTGAAATGTCAGAGGATGAGCGTTTTAGGAGGTGTTGGAAAATAACTGCAGATGCTGGTACAAATCGAAGGTATCACAAAATGCTGGAATAATTCAGCAGGTCAGGCAGCATATCATATCATATATATACAGCCAGAAACAGGCCTTTTCGGCCCTCCAAGTCCGTGCCGCCCAGCGATCCCCGTACATTAACACTATCCTACACCCACTAGGGACAATTTTTACATTTACCCAGCCAATTAACCTACATACCTGTACGTCTTTGTAGCATCTCAGGAGAGAAAGAATGGGTGACGTTTCCGGTCGAGACCATTCTTCAGACTGATGTCAGGGGGCAGGACAAAAAAAGGATATAGGTGGAGACAGGAAGACAGAGGGAGAACTGGGAAGGGGGAGGGGAAGAGAGAGACAGAGGAACTATCTAAAGTTGGAGAAGTCAATGTTCATACCGCTGCGCTGCAAGCTGACCAAGCGAAATATGAGGTGCAATTCCTCGAATTTCCGGTGGGCCTCACCATAGCACTGGAGGAGGCCCATGACAGAAAGGTCAGATTGGAAATGGGAGGGGGAGTTGAAGTGCTTAGCCACCGAGAGATCAGGTTGGTTAAGGCGGACTGAACAAAGGTGTTGAGCGAAACGATCACCGAGCCTGCGTTTGGTCTCGCCGATGTAGAGAAGTTGACATCTAGAACAGCGGATACAATAGATGATGTTGGAGGAGGTGCAGGTGAACCTCTGTCTCACCTGGAAAGACAATTTGGGTCCTTGGATGGAGTTGATGGGGGAGGTAAAGGGACATGTGTTGCATCTCCTGCGGTTGCAGGGGAAAGTGCCCGGGGAGGGGGTGGTTTGGGTAGGAAGGGACGAGTGGACCATAGAGTTACGGAGGGAACGGTCTCTGCAGAACGCAGAAAGGGGAGGAGATAGGAAGATATGGCCAGTAGTGGGGTCCCGTTGGAGGTGACGGAAATGTTGGATACGCTGGCTGATGGGGTGGAAGGTGAGGACGAAACATCACCCATTCCTTTTCTCCTGATATGCTGCCTGACCCGCTGAGTTACTCCAGCATTTTGTGATACCAGCGTTTTAGGAGGAGTGACCACAGTTCTATTAGCTTTAAAATAGTTATGGATAAAGAGAGGGTGGGCCCACAAGTTAAAATTCTAAATTGGGACTCGTGTAACTTTGATGGTATGAGACAGGAACTTGCTCAAGTTGATGGAGTAGGTTGTTTGCAGGCAAAGGAACATCCGGAAAGCGGGATGCCTTTAAAAGTGTGATGGCATGTGCTCAGAACATGCATGTTCCGATTCGAGCAAAGGGCAAGGCAGGTGGGAGTAAGGAAGCCTGCATGATCAGAGAAATTGAGCCTCTGGTCTGGAAAAAGGAGGCATAGAACTTGTGTAGGCAGCTGGGATCAAGTGTAACCCTGGAGAAGTTTTGGGAAAATCAGGAGGGCAAAAAATAGGGAAATAATATTAAGGAAAATCCAGAGAGATTTTATGTACATTAAGATAAAGACGGTAAATAGAGAGAGAATAAGGTTCTCCAGAAACCTAAATGGCTATCTCTAAATGCTGCAGGAGACGGGCAAGGTCCTCAGTTAGGAAAGTCTGTAATATGGTCGAAGAGGTACTGGATGTCATAAGGTAATTGGAAGTACATAAATCTCCTGGGCCTGATCAGACATATCCAAGAATACTGTAGATAGCTTGAGAAGAATTGCAGGATCCCTGGCTAAGATATATGAATCATCATTAGGCACGGGTGAGGTGCCGCAAGAGTGGAGGGTGGCTAATGTTGCGCCTCTATTTGAGAAAGGCTGCCAGGAAAAACCTGGGAACTATAGACCAGTAAGCCAAACATCTGTGGTAGGCAAATTACTGGAGAGGATTCTGAGATGAGATATACATGCATTTGGTTAGACATGGGCTGATTAGAGTCAGAGAGTTACACAGCGTGGAAACAGACTTTTTGGTCTAACTTGCCTAAGCCAACCAACATGCCCCATCTACACTGCCCTGGTGTGCTTAAAATGTTTAAGTCCTCTTCATGCATGATAATAATTCTGTGTTTTAAAGAAGGTTGAAACTGAGCATCTGCAGCTGACACTCACTGCAGTTTACTTTAGTCAGATTCTGTTCTCATCAGAATCTTATAGACGAGCATGGGAGGACGAATTGAATCAAGTTATAATGCAAGATATATGGGATGAAAGTTTACAACATATACATCAATGTTCATTGAATACTAGACATTCCTTAATACAATTTAAAATAATACATAGATTACATTATTCGAAGACGAAATTAAATAGGATTTTTCCTAGTATCTCTCCTATGTGTGATAAATGTCAATTTCAAGAAGCTAATTTAACTCATATTTTCGTAACTTGTATGAAAATGCAAAACTTCTGGTTGGAGATTTTTAAAATAGTTTCTAAAGTTATTAATAAAAAATTAGATATGGACCCAAAATTAATTATATTAGGATTATCAGAACATACTACAAATTTTACAGTAAGTCAGGTACATTTTCTTGATTACAGTCTAATAACTGCGAAAAAACTAATACTTAAATTTTGGAAAAAACCAATAACCACCACAATTAAAATGTGGACTATGGAAATGACAGAGACCCTGCATTTGGAAAAAATAAGGTTTGCCTTAATCGACAAACCTGAGTTATTCTTAAAAATATGGTCTCCATTTATTGAATTTTTAGAAAAGTAAATGGGTTTGGCACAGGACTAAAATAAAAAATAAAATAAAAATTTAAATAAAAAGTTGAAACTTGAGTTGGGGGTTGGATGTACAGCTGTGGTTTTTGTCTCCCGGATCTACTCCCGTTAATTTTTATTGTTAGATCTTTTTTTTTTTTTTAACCCTCTTACTCTCTCTCCCCAAGTTTATAGTTTTATATTTTTATTTTTACTTTCTCTCTTCAAAAATTTAAAAATTGAAGCTATGTAAGAACTTTGTAACAAATGTGTTTTTTTTTAAATTTCGATTTGTACATATGCTTTTCAAAAATAAAAAAAATAAAAAAAATAAAAAAGATTCTGTTCTCAAAGGACAAATGGCAATCATAAAACAATAAGTTGGTGCAGTGTGTTTCCTGCAGGATGTGGGAAGGTAGAGACACTGCTGGAGCTTCTGGGAGCTTCACCTGCAAGAACTGTTTCCAGGTGCAGCTCCTGACTGGACGTGTGGCTGAGTTGGAGAAGCAGCTGGTTGACCTCAGGGCCATCCGGGAATGCGAGAGTTTCCTGGACAGGACCTACTGTGAGGCTGTCACACCAAGGGTCCAGGTCGAGCGAAGGTGGGAGACCGTTTCAGGGGGGAGCGAACGTGGACTACAGAAGACCCCGGTGGCTGTGCCTATTGCAAACAGGTACACCCTGTTGGGGCAGAAGACACTTCCAGTCCGAGCGGCAGTAGCATTGGCGGTTCTAACCCAGGCAAGGAAACTCGACCGGGGAGACCGAAGTCAGGAAGAGCCATAGTAGTGGGTGACTCCATTGTCCGAGGTACGGACAGTAGATTCTGTGGCGACAGGCGGGAGTCGAGGATGGTTTGTTGCCTCCCTGGTGCCAGGGTTCAAGACATCACGGAGCGGCTTCAGAACATCCTAGCGAGGGAAGGTGATCAACCGGAAGTAGTTGTGCACGTGGGAACGAACGACGTCAGGAGGACGAGGAAGGAGATACTGCAGCGTGCGTTTAGAGAGTTAGGAAGAAGACTGAGAAGTAGGACGTCGAAGGTGGTTATCTCTGGACTGCTGCCTGTACCTCGTGCTGGTGAGGGCAGGAACAGAGAGAGCGGGGATATGAATGTATGGCTGAGGGGCTGGTGCAGGGAGCAGGGATTTAGATTTCTGGACCACTGGGATCTCTTCTGGGGTAGGGGTGACCTGTACAAAAGGGACGGGTTACACCTTAACAGCAGGGGGACCAACATTCTGGCAGGCAGTTTTGCTAGTGCTACAAGTGTGGCTTTAAACTAAGTAGTGGGGGGGGAGGGGTTGACAAACTGGGAATATGGAGATGGAGTTAAAGGGGAAGCAAATACAGGAGAAACTGTAAAGGACTCTCGTATGAATGGGAAGGGAAGTTCTAGAAGGGATATGAGAGTAAGGTCAGGGCCAATTGTGACCGGTGTGAGAAGGGAGGTAAATACAGAAGTTAAAGTGTTGTATTTAAATGCGCGAAGTATAAGAAATAAAATGGATGAGCTTGAGGCTCAGTTAGACATTGGCAAGTATGATGTTGTGGGAATCACTGAGACATGGCTACAAGAGGACTAGGGCTGGGAGCTGAATATTCAGTGGTACACAACGTACAGAAAAAAACAGGCAGGTGGGGAGAGGGGCCGGGGTAGCTCTGTTGGTAAGGAATGATATTCACTCCCTTGCAAGGAGTGACATAGAATCAGGAGATGTAGGATCAGTATGGATAGAGATGAGGAATTGTAAGGGTAAAAAGACCCTAATGGGAGTCAGCTGCGGCTCACCGGCAGTCTCTCTGTCTTTTTTTTGTTTTTTGTCTATTGTCATCGTTTAATGTACGTTTTGTTCTATTTTTAACTCTGTGTATGTGGGGGGGTGGTGGGGGGGTTGGGGGAAACCTTTTTTTCTAATCTCTTCCTCAACGGAGATGCGACCTTTACCGTGTCGTATCTCCGTTCGCGCTACGGCCTAACATCGTGGAGTCGGCGGCCTCCAGCTGGGATCGACCTTGAAGACTCCGGTCGCAGGGCCTGGACTTACCATCTCGGAGGCTTCGGCCGTGGGCCCTGCAGACCGCAACATCGGGAGTTCGCAGGTCCCTGGCTGGCGACCGGTTTTTGGGAGCTCCAGCCGTAGCAGCTTCGACCGCCCCGAAGCGCGAGGTACGATCGACCCGCTCGCAGGCCCTTCATCACCCTGCGTGGCTCGGCCGCAGCACTTTCCATCGCCCGGTGGGGGCTCAGGACTTTCATCGGCCTGCTCGGCTCGGCCCTGGGACTTTCCATCGCCCGGTGGGGGCTCAGGACTTTCATCGGCCTGCTCGGCTCGGCCCTGGGACTTTCCATCGCCCGGTGGGGGCTTCAGAAAGTTGGGAGCCTCGATCACCTCGTGGCACCACGGGAGAAGAATGAGGAGGAGATAAGACTTTGCCTTCCATCACAGTGAGGGTATGCCTAGAGCAATCACTGTGATGGCTGTTTGTGTAAAAATTGTATCTGTGTGTCCTGTGCTTTTTGTTGTCTACTGCCGGACCCTGACGTGAGAGGACGCTGGCGTTGTTTATTCGCCGCTTTTCCGTCAGGATAGTTTGTCTGTTTGTTTTTATGTTAATTGTCTTTGTAAAGCGCTTTGAGCACCCAATAAGGCGCTATATAAAATAAATGAATTATTATTATTATTATTATTATCTACAGGCCCCCAAACAGTAGCCTCGACATAGGGTGCAAGTTGAATCAGGAGGTAAGATTGGCATGTCACAAATGTAATGCTACGGTGGTCATGGGAGATTTCAACATGCAGGTAGACTGGGAAAATCAGGTTGGTAATGGATCCCAGGAAAGAGAGTTTGTGGAGTGCCTCCGAGATGGATTCTTAGAACAGCTTGTTCTGGAGCCTACCAGGGAGAAGGCAATTCTGGATTTAGTGTTATGTAATGAACCTGACCTGATAAGGGGACTCGAGGTAAATGAGCCATTAGGAGGCAGTGACCACAATATGATAAGTTTTACTGTACAAATTGAGAGGGAGAAGGGAAAATCGGAGGTGTCAGTATTACAGTATAGCAAAGGGGATTACAGAGGCATGAGGCAGGAGTTGGCCAAATTTGACTGGAAGAAGGCCCTAGCAGGGAAGAGTGGGAAGCCAGAGGATTGGGACTCTTTTAAAGAGCAACAGAAGATAACTAAAAAGGCAATACGGGGAGAAAAGATGAGTTACGAGGGTAAACTAGCCAATAATATAAAGGAGGATAGTAAAAGCTTTTTTAGGTATGTGAAGAGGAAAAAAATAGTCAAGGCAAATGTAGGTCCCTTGAAGACAGAAGCAGGGGAATTTATTATGGGGAACAAGGAAATGGCAGACGAGTTGAACCGGTACTTTGGATCTGTCTTCACTGAGGAGGATACAAACAATCTCCCAGATGTTCTAGTGGCCAGAGATCCTAGGGTGACAGAGGAACTGGAGGAAATCCACATTAGGCAGGAAAAAGTTTTGGGTAGACTAATGGGACTCAAGGCTGATAAATCCCCAGGGCCTGATGGTCTGCATCCCAGGGTGCTTAAGAAGGTTGCTCTAGAAATTGTGGACGCATTAGTGATTATTTTCCAATGTTCTATAGATTCCGGGTCAGTTCCTGTGGATTGGAGGGTAGCTAATGTTATCCCACTTTTCAAGAAAGGAGGAAGAGAGAAAACGGGAAATTATAGACCAGTTAGTCTGACATCAGTGGTGGGGAAGATGCTGGAGTCAATTATAAAAGACGAAATTGCGGAGCATTTGGATCGCAGTAACAGGATCGTTCCGAGTCAGCATGGATTTACGAAGGGGAAATCGTGCTTGACTAATCTACTGGATTTTTTGAGGATGGAACTAGGAAAATTGACAGGGGAGAGCCGGTGGATGTGGTGTACCTCGACTTTCAGAAAGCCTTCGACAAGGTCCCACATAGGAGATTGGTGGGCAAAATTAGAGCATATGGTATTGGAGATAGGGTACTGACATGGATAGAAAGTTGGTTGACAGACAGAAAGCAAAGAGTGGGGATAAATGGGTCCCTTTCAGAATGGCAGGCAGTGACTAGTGGGGTACCGCAAGGCTTGGTGTTGGGACCACAGCTATTTACAATATACATCAATGACTTGGATGAAGGGATTAAAAGTACCATTAGCAAATTTGCCGATGATACAAAGCTAGGTGGCACTGTGAACTGTGAGGAAGATGCTATGAGGTTGCAGGGTGACTTGGACAGGTTGTGTGAGTGGGCGGATGCATGGCAGATGCAGTTTAATGTAGATAAGTGTGAGGTTATCCACTTTGGTGGTAAGAATAGGAAGGCTGATTATTATTTGAATGATGTCAAGTTAGGAAAAGGGGACGTACAACGTGATCTGGGTGTCTTAGTGCATCAGTCACTGAAAGGAAGCATGCAGGTACAGCAGGCAGTGAAGAAAGCCAATGGAATGTTGGCCTTCATAACAAGAGGAGTTGAGTATAGGAGCAAAGAGGTCCTTCTGCAGTTGTACAGGGCCCTAGTGAGACCGCACCTGGAGTACTGTGTGCAGTTTTGGTCTCCAAATTTGAGGAAGGATATTCTTGCCATTGAGGGCGTGCAGCGTAGGTTTACTAGGTTAATTCCCGGAATGGCGGAACTGTCATATGTTGAAAGACTGGAGAGACTATTAGTTTGTATACACTGGAATTTAGAAGGATGAGAGGGGATGTTATCGAAACGTATAAGATTATTAAGGGGTTGGACATGTTAGAGCCAGGAAACATGTTCCCAATGTTGGGGGAGTCCAGAACCAGGGGCCACAGTTTAAGAATAAGGGGTAGGCCATTTAGAACAGAGATGAGGAAACACTTTTTTAGTCAGAGAGTTGTGAATCTGTGGAATTCTCTGCCTCAGAGGGCAGTGGAGACCAATTCTCTGAATACATTCAAGAGAGAGCTAGATAGAGCTCTTAAGGATAGCGGAGTCAGGGGATATGGAGAGAAAGCAGGAACGGGGTACTGATTGAGAATGATCAGCCATGACCACATTGAATGGCGGTGCTGGCTCGAAGGGCCGAATGGCCTACTCCTGCACCTATTGTCTATTGTCTATTGTCTAATAAAATACAGTTGAAAGGGTAACAGGACATTTGCTTATCTGTAATGGCTGTGTTTACTCTGCTGCGCTTTGAGAGGTGCACAATGTATATTTGTATAAGATCATTTGGAGGAAGGAAAACCTCTAAAGTGTTTGCTATGGCAAACCAAACATCAAAAGGAAAGTCTGTACTTAAGGAACAGATGAATCTTTGTTCGTTGAGCAATCTCCTACGATTGCTCCCAGTGATCACTGTGTTTGGCGCTTTGGAATAAAGTCTTGCTTTTCTTGCCAGATCTTTGTGTTGTGTTCTAAAGTTTTCTTTAACAAGGGGGAGTTGGGCAAGCTAGGGCTTTATTCCTTTGAGCTCAGGAGGCTAAGCGGTGATCATAAGGTGTATATATTATTGTCTATGTCGTCTGAGCGTTTGACAGCACCGGGCCTCGACTCGCCAAAGTTTAGAAAGTTGAGGGGGGAACCTCATTGGAAATTACAAAACAATGAAACGCTGTAGAGTGGATGTGGAAAGCATGTTTCCACTGGTGGGAGAGTTTCGGACCAGAAGTTATAGCCACAGAATGAAAGGGCGCTCTTTCAGAAACGAGGTAAGGAGGAACTTCTTTAGTCATAGGATAGTTAATCTGTGGAATAAGAAGACAGAGGGCAGCCAGTGGATATTTTTAAGGCAGAGATGGACAAATTCTTGATTAGAATAGGTGTCAAGTGTTATGGGGAGAAGGCAGGAAAATGGGATTAGGATACAGAGATCAGCCATGATTGAATGGGGAATTGGTTTTCGATGGACCAAATTGCCTAATTCTACTCGTGTAACTCGTGAACTTTTATCCTGAGTAGGGAAATCAAGAACCAGAGGGACTTAAATTTAATGTGAGAGGCAAAAGATTCAATAGAAATCTGAGGGCAGCATTTTCAAACAGAGGGTGGGTAAATAGAAGTAGCTGCCAGAGGAGGTAGTTAAGGGGGGTGCTGTATAAACATTTTAAAACATTTGGACAGGTACTTGGATAGGAAAGGTTTAGAGGGTTATGGGCCACATTGTGGCAGGTGGGACGCGTAGACAGAAGGAAGAAGAGCCTGCTCATTGAACAGAAGAGCCTGCTTCTGTGCAGTATGACTCCAGGTCGGTTTAGAGATAGTCAGCATTGCTTTGGCAATGGGAAATCCTATCTCACAAACCTAACAAGTATATTTCGAAGATGAGGCCAGGACAGTGAACAGGGCAGTTTATATGGACTTCAGAACACCATTGACAAGTTGCCATATGGTAGGCTAGTGTGGAAGGTTAGATCACATGGAATCCAAGGCAAGCTAGACAATTCGATTCAAGATTGGCTTGGATGAAAGAGTCAATGGTTAGTTTTAGAGCACTGTTTTTCTCATTGGAGGCCTGTGACCAGTGGAGTGATGCAGAGTTTAGTGCTGTGTCCACTGTTGTTTGTTATCCACATTAACAATCTGGATGACAGTGTAGTTAAATTTGTACGTGAATTTGTAAATTATGGTAATTATTACACCATAATTGTTCAGTCACATTCAGGGAGAGCATGGTGACGCTGGAATTCTCCACCCTGGAGGTTAGATTGTTGATGATGGAGGTCACAGATCAGTTTTTCAAAGATCATGGAATGCAAAGCTATGTGCAGTTGGCACAGGAGAGGAGTTGAGGTGTGGAGCAAATTGGCTCTGGTCACATTAAATTATGGGGCATGTTTGAGGAGACAAGTGGCCCACTCTCACTTCTGTCCCTTTCGTGTAGTGGTGTAAAAGGGTAGAGTGCTTTGGGAGGTGATTCTTGGGCAGAGGGTCTAATCTGAGTTACTCCAGCATTTTGTGAATAAATCGTCTAATCAGACATGTCTGGATAATTCAGTTGAGATCGACCCCGTGGAGTGCTCATCCTGCAACATGTGGAAGATCAGGGATATTGTCGGTGTCCCTGATGACTACGTGTGCAGGAAGTGTGTCCAGCTGCAGCTCCTGGCAGACCGCATTGAACGGTTGGAGCTGCGGTTGGTACTCATTCTGGAGCATCCACGATGCTGAGAAGGTCGTGAATAGCACGTACAGTGAGCTGGCCACACCGCAGGTAAAAGATAAGCGGACAGAAAGGGTACAGGTGGCCACTAGCTAGCGTAGCAGTAGGCAGGTAGTGCAGGAGTCCCCTGCGGTCATCTCCCTCCTAAACAGATATACCATTTTGGATACTGTTGGGGGAGATGGCTCATCAGGGGAAGGCAGCAGCAGCCACGTTCATGGCACCGTGGGTGGCTCTGTGGCAAAGGAGGGGAGGAAAAAGAGTGGAAGGGCTATAGTAATATGGGATTCAATTGTAAGGGGAATAAGATAGGCGTTTCTGCGGCCGCAAACGAGACTCCAGGATGGTATATTGCCTCCCTGGTGCAAGGGTCAGGGATGTCTCTGAGCAGCTGCAGAACATTCTGGAAAGGGAGGGTGAACAGCCAGTTGTCGTGGTGTACATTGGCACCAACGATGTAGGTAAAAAACGGGATGAGGTCCTACAAGGTGAATTTAGGGAACTGGGAGATAAACTTAAAAGTAGGACCTCAAAGGTAATAATCTCTGGATTACTACCAGTGCCACGTGCTAGTCAGAGTAGAAATAGGAGGATATTTCAGATGAATACGTGGCTTGAAAAATGGTGCAAGGGGGAGGGATTCAAACTTCTAGGACATTGGAACCAGTTCTGGGGGAGGTGGGACCAGTACAAACAGGACGGTCTGCACCTGAGCTGGAATGGAACCAATGTCCTTGGGGGAGTATTTGCTAGTGCTGTCGGGGAGGATTTAAACGAATGTGGCAGGGGGATGGGAGCATGAGCAGAGAGACAGAGGGGGTGTAAAATGAGGGTAGAAGCAATAGGTAGCAAGGTGAAAAGTAAAAGTGGCAGACAGACAAATCGAGGGCAAAAATCAAAAAGGGCCACTTTTCAACATAATTGTATAAGGGGTAAGAGTGTTGTAAAAACAAGCCTGAAGGCTTTGTGTCTCAATGCAAGGAGCATTCGTAATAAGGTGGATAAGTGGAATGTGCAGATAGTTATTAATGAATATGATATAGTGGGATTACGGAGACATGGCTCCAGGGTGACCAAGGCTGGGAGCTGAACATCCAGGGATATTCAATATTCAGGAGGGATAGACAGAAAGGAAAAGGAGGTGGGGTAGCGTTGCTGGTTAGAGAGGAGATTAACGCAATAGAAAGGAAGGACGTTAGCTTGGAGGATGTGGAATCGATATGGGGAGAGCTGCGAAACACTAAGGGGCAGAAAACGCTAGTGGGAGTTGTGTACAGGCCACCTAACAGTCGTTGTAGAGTTGGGGATGGCATCAAACAGGAAATTAGAAATGCGTGCAACAAAGGTAAAACAGTTACAATGGGTGACTTCAATCTACATATAGATTGGGTGAATCAAATTGGCAGAGGTGCTGAGGAAGAGGGTTTCTTGGAATGTATGCGGGATAGTTTTCTAAACCAACATGTAGAGGAACCAACGAGAGAGCAGGCTATTCTAGACTGGGTATTGAGTAATGAGGAAGGGTTAGTTAGCAGTCTTGATGTGCGTGGCCCCTTGGGCAAGAGTGACCATAATATGGTTGAGTTCTTCATTAGGATGGAGAGTGACATAGTTAATTCAGAAACAACGGTTCTGAACTTAAAGAAAGGTAACTTTGAGGGCATGAGACGTGAATTGGCCAAGATAGACTGGCAATTGATTCTTAAAGGGTTGACGGTGGATATGCAATGGAAGGCATTTAAAGACCGCATGGATGAACTACAACAATTGTTCATCCCAGTTTGGCAAAAGAATAAATCAGGGAAGGTAGTGCAGCCGTGGCTAACAAAGGAGATTAGGGATAGTATCAAAACAAAAGATGAAGCGGACAAATTAGCAAGAAAAAGCAGCCTACCAGAGGACTGGGAGAAATTCAGCCCAGCAGAGGAGGACAAAGGGCTTAATTAGGAAAGGGAAAATAGATTATGAAAGAAAACTGGCAGGGAACATAAAAACTGACTGCAAAAGCTTTTATAGATATGTGAAGAGAAAAAGAATAGTTAAAACAAATGTAGGTCCCTTGCTGTCAGAAACAGGTGAATTGGTCATGGGGAACAAGGACATGTCAGACTAATTGAATAACTACTTTGGTTCTGTCTTCACTAAGGAAGACATAAATAATCTGCCGGAAATAGCAGGGGACCGGGGGTCAAATGAGATGGAGGAACTGAGTGAAATCCAGGTTAGTCGGGAAGTTGTGTTAGGTAAATTGAATGGATTAAAGGCCGATAAATCCCCAGGGCCAGATAGGCTGCATCCCAGAGTGCTTAAGGAGGTAGCCCCAGAAATAGTGGATGCATTAATGATAATTTTTCAAAACTCTTTAGATTCTGGAGTAGTTCCTGAGGATTGGAGTGTAGCTAATGTAACCCCACTTTTCAAAAAGGGAGGGAAGAGAGAAAACGGGGAATTACAGACCAGTTAGTCTAACATCGGTATTGGAGAATATTGGAGAATATGCTAGAGTCAGTTATTAAAGATGGGATAGCAGCACATTTGGAAAGTGGTGAAATCATTGGACAAAGTCAGCATGGATTTATGAAAGGTAAATCATGTCTGACGAATCTTATAGAATTTTTTAAGGATGTAACTAGTCGAATGGATAAGGGAGAACCAGTGGATGTGTTATATCTGGACTTCCAGAAGGCTTTCATCAAGGTCCCACATAAAAGATTAGTATGCAAACTTAAAGCACACGGTATTGTGGGTTCAGTATTGATGTGGATAGAGAACTGGCTGGCAGACAGGAAGCAAAGAGTAGGAATAAATGGGTCCTTTTCAGAATGGCAGGCAGTGACTAGTGGGGTACCGCAAGGCTCAGTGCTGGGACCCCAGTTATTTACAATATATATTAATGATTTGGACGAGGGAATTGAATGCAACATCTCCAAGTTTGCGGATGACACGAAGCTGGGGGGCAGTGTTAGCTGTGAGGAGGATGCTCGGAGGCTGCAACGTGACTTGGATAGGTTAGGTGAGTAGGCAAATGCATGGCAGATGCAGTATAATGTGGATAAATGTGAGGTTATCCACTTTGGTGGCAAGAACAGGAAAGCTGACTATTATCTGAATGGTGGCCGATTAGGAGAAGGGGAGATGCAACGAGACCAGGGTGTCGTGGTACACCAGTCATTGAAAGTAGGCATGCAGGTGCAGCAGGTAGTGAAGAAAGCGAATGGTATGTTGGCATTCAGAGCGAGGGGATTTGAATATAGGAGCAGGGTGGTTCTGCTGCAGTTGTACAGGGCATTGGTGAGACCACACCTGGAGTATTGCGTACAGTTTTGGTCTCCTAATCTGAGGAAAGACATTCTTGCCATAGAGGGAGTACAGAGAAGGTTCACCAGATTGATTCCTGGGAAGGCAGGACTTTCATATGAAGAAAGACTGGATGGACTCGGCTTGTACTCGCTGGAATTTAGAAGATTGAGGGGGGATCTTATAGAAACTTACAAAATTCTTAAGGGGTTGGACAGGCTAGATGCAGGAAGATTGTTCCCGATGTTGGGGAAGTCCAGAACAAGGGGTCACAGTTTAAGGATAAGGGGGAAGTCTTTTAGGACCGAGATGAGAAAGTTTTTTTTCACACAGATTGGTGAATCTGTGGAATTCTCTGCCACAGAAGGTAGTTGAGGCCAGTTCATTGCCTATATTTAAGAGGGAGTTAGATGTGGCCTGTGTGGCTAAAGGGATCAGGGGATATGGAGAGAAGGCAGGTATGGGATACTGAGTTGGATGATCAGCCATGATCATATTGAATGGCAGTGCAGGCTCGAAGGGCCGAATGGCCTACTCCTGCACCTATTTTCTATGTTTCTAAAGAGATAAATGAGGAGGTGCGATCATAATGAGGAGTAAGGCAAGACAAAACACACACCCATCTTCCAGTCCCAGCTCCCTCTCACCTCAGCCTTTCTTGTGTCTGTTGGTCAACTGTTCCCTGCGGCCTTTCACCAGACCTTGCCTCTGTTTCTGACATGTAGAGCCCGTTGTTCTCGCTCTATCCGCTTCCTGAAACAAATGCGACATCAGTCAGGGGCGCGACAGGGAAATAAAATCTGACTGCTAGAACTTTAATGAATGTTGGAAATCAAAGAGTCATGCAGCACCACATCCCCTTTAAATTTTCCCCTCTCACACTGAACCTATAAACCCTAGTTTTAGACCTTCACCCGATCTGTGCTCACGTGATTTTATAAACCTGTATGTCATCTCCTTATGTTTCTTTGCTCCATGGAAATCAATCCCAGCCTATCCAGCTCCTCCTTCTCACTCAAACCCTCCAATCCAGGTAATGAATCGATCTATGTTGCATCTTTTCCAGTTTACTAACACCCTTCCTGTAGCAGGGTGACTGGAACTGTACATATCATAGCGGGTGTGGTCTCCCTAATGTCTTGCACATTGAGACAGGATGCTGCAGAACAGATCTAGAGACAGATTACCTCTGGGGCTGTCGGCATTCCCTTTACCTCCCTGGCCCGGCTCCATCTCCCAGCTCCAACCCCCTCCATATGTATAAGAAAATAACTGCAGATGCTGGTACAAATCGATTTATTCACAAAATGCTGGAGTAACTCAGCAGGTCAGGCAGCATCTCGGGAGAGAAGGAATGGGTGACGTTTCGGGTCGAGACCCTTCTTCAGACTGATGTCGGGGGTGGGACAAAGGAAGGATATAGGTGGAGACAGGAAGATAGAGGGAGATCTGGGAAGGAGGAGGGGAAGGGAGGGACAGAGGAGCTATCTGAAGTTGGAGAAGTCGACGTTCATACCACCGGGCCGCAAACTGCCCAGGCGAAATATGAGGTGCTGCTCCTCCAACTTCCGGCGGGCCTCACCATGGCACTGGAGGAGGCCCATGACAGAGAGGTCAGACTGGGAATGGGAGGGGGAGTTAAAGTGCTGGGCCACCGGGAGATCAGTTGCGTTAATGCGGACCGAGCGCAGGTGTTCAGCGAAGCGATCGCCGAGCCTGCGCTTGGTTTCGCCGATATAGATAAGTTGACATCTAGAGCAGCGGATGCAATAGATGAGGTTGGAGGAGGTGCAGGTGAACCTCTGTCTCACCTGGAAAGAATGTTTGGGTCCTTTGATGGAGTTGAGGGGGGAGGTAAAGGGACAGGTGTTGCATCTCGTGCGGTTGCAAGGGAAAGTGCCCGGGGTTAGGGTGGTTTGGGTAGGAAGGGACGAGTGGACCAGGGAGTTGCGGAGGGAACGGTCTCTGCGGAACGCAGAGAGGGGAGGGGATGGGAAGATATGGCCAGTGGTGGGGTCCTGTTGTAGGTGACGGAAATGTTGGTGGATAATATGTTGGATCCGCTGGCTGGTGGGGTGGAAGGTGAGAACGAGGGGGATCCTGTCCTTGTTGCGAGTGTGGGGATGGGGAGCAAGAGCGGAGCTGCGGGATGTAGAAGAGACCCTAGTGAGAGCCTCATCTATAATGGAGATGGGGAAGCCCCGTTTTCTGAAAAACGAGGACATCTCGGAAGCCCTAGTGTGAAACACCTCATCCCGGGCGCAGATGCGGCGTAGACGGAGGAATTGGGAGTAGGGGATAGACTTTTTGCAGGGGACCGGGTGGGAAGAAGTGTAGTCCAGATAGCTGTGCGAGTCGGTGGGCTTGTAATAAATGTCCGTCACTAGTTTTTCTCCTGTGATGGAGATGGTGAGGTCCAGAAACGGGAGGGAGATGTCAGAGATAGTCCAGGTATATTTAAGAGCAGGAATGAAATTGGAGGTGAAGTGTATAAAGTCAGTGAGTTCTGCATGGGTGTAAGAGGTAGCACCAATGCAGTCGTCGATGTAGCGGAGGTAGAGTTCGGGGATGGGGCCAGTGTACGTCTGGAACACGGATTGTTCGACGTACCCAACAAAGAGGCAGGCGTAGCTAGGGCCCATGCGAGTGCCCATAGCCACGCCTCTGGTTTGGAGGAAGTGGGCTATGGGCACTCGCATGGGCCCTAGCTACGCCTGCCTCTTTGTTGGGTACGTCGAACAATCCGTGTTCCAGACGTACACTGGCCCCATCCCCGAACTCTACCTCCGCTACATCGACGACTGCATTGGTGCTACCTCTTACACCCATGCAGAACTCACTGACTTTATACACTTCACCTCCAATTTCCATCCTGCTCTTAAATATACCTGGACTATCTCTGACATCTCCCTCCCGTTTCTGGACCTCACCATCTCCATCACAGGAGAAAAACTAGTGACGGACATTTATTACAAGCCCACCGACTCGCACAGCTATCTGGACTACACTTCTTCCCACCCGGTCCCCTGCAAAAAGTCTATCCCCTACTCCCAATTCCTCCGTCTACGCCGCATCTGCGCCCGGGATGAGGTGTTTCACACTAGGGCTTCCGAGATGTCCTCGTTTTTCAGAAAACGGGGCTTCCCCATCTCCATTATAGATGAGGCTCTCACTAGGGTCTCTTCTACATCCCGCAGCTCCGCTCTTGCTCCCCATCCCCACACTCGCAACAAGGACAGGATCCCCCTCGTTCTCACCTTCCACCCCACCAGCCAGCGGATCCAACATATTATCCACCAACATTTCCGTCACCTACAACAGGACCCCACCACTGGCCATATCTTCCCATCCCCTCCCCTCTCTGCGTTCCGCAGAGACCGTTCCCTCCGCAACTCCCTGGTCCACTCGTCCCTTCCTACCCAAACCACCCTAACCCCGGGCACTTTCCCTTGCAACCGCACGAGATGCAACACCTGTCCCTTTACCTCCCCCCTCAACTCCATCAAAGGACCCAAACATTCTTTCCAGGTGAGACAGAGGTTCACCTGCACCTCCTCCAACCTCATCTATTGCATCCGCTGCTCTAGATGTCAACTTATCTATATCGGCGAAACCAAGCGCAGGCTCGGCGATCGCTTCGCTGAACACCTGCGCTCGGTCCGCATTAACGCAACTGATCTCCCGGTGGCCCAGCACTTTAACTCCCCCTCCCATTCCCAGTCTGACCTCTCTGTCATGGGCCTCCTCCAGTGCCATGGTGAGGCCCGCCGGAAGTTGGAGGAACAGCACCTCATATTTCGCCTGGGCAGTTTGCGGCCCGGTGGTATGAACGTCGACTTCTCCAACTTCAGATAGCTCCTCTGTCCCTCCCTTCCCCTCCTCCTTCCCAGATCTCCCTCTATCTTCCTGTCTCCACCTATATCCTTCCTTTGTCCCACCCCCGACATCAGTCTGAAGAAGGGTCTCGACCCGAAACGTCACCCATTCCTTCTCTCCCGAGATGCTGCCTGACCTGCTGAGTTACTCCAGCATTTTGTGAATAAATCCAACCCCCTCCATGTCTCCCTCCTACTAATGTCCCCCTCCCCAGTTCAAATATCAATCCCCCTGTGTCTGCCTCACATGTCCTAAACCCTCACCATCCCCTCTGCCCCTCCTCACCCTTTCCTCTCCCTCGACTCCCATAACCCTTGCTATCTCCTCTCCATCCTCCTTGCTGTCCCTGCCCAACCATCGTCCCCTTCAGCCCCAAGTCCTCCCTCCCACCCTGCCTACGCCCCTCACTGCCCACCCTCCCCCCACACCCCTCCCCACACCCCTCACCCTCTCCCCTACACCCTCCCCCTCCCCTACACCCTCCCCCTCTCCCCCCACCCTCCCCTACACGCCTCTCTCCCCCAACACCGCTTACCCTCCCCCTACACCCCTCCCCCTCCCCCCTCCCCCAACACCCCTCACCCTCCCCCTACACCCTCACCTTCTCTCCCCACACCCTCCCCATCCCCCTCCCCCAACACCCCTCACCCTCCCCCTACACCCTCACCTTCTCTCCCCTCCCCATCCCCCTCCCCCAACACCCCTCCCCCTCCCCCCTCACCCTCACCCTCTCCCCTCACCTTCTCTCCCCACACCCTCCCCATCCCCATCCCGCTTCTCACTCCCTTCCCCCTCACTTTTCCTTCCCACCCCCTTCCCCGCCCCCATCCTCCCCTTCTCTAACCCACCCTGAGCCACCCGGCCCCACCTGTCGTCTCTCCCCGCTCCATCCTCCGTCCCCTCGGGCGCTCCCTCGCTCTCCGACCGTTAAACCGCCATCCTCGCGGGGCTCGCGATCGACCTTACGGCGTGACGTAGGGCGGGACTGAAGGTCCGCTTGACGTGTTGACGTAGGGCGGGGCTGGAGGTCCACCTGACGGCATGACGTAGGGCGGGGCTTGAGTTCCACCTGACGTAGTGACATACGGCGCGGCTCAGGACCACGTGACGGCGTGACATGAAGCAAACCTACGGGCACTGACGGCGTGACGTAATGGGGAGGTCGGGACCAACTGACGGCGTTACGTCATGGGAATCCCCTGGCCGACCTGTCGTGTGATGTAGTTGGAATTCCGCGGGTAGCGCGGGGCAGCGGGTGAAGGTGGATCCTGGTCCGAATCAAAGATACCAGAGGAACAAAATGGTTTCCTGGCTTAAACGGGCGCATATTTCCTTCTGCAGGAGGATTGAGAGTGATCAGCCATGATCGCATTGAATGGCGGTGCTGGCTCGAAGGGCTGAATGGCCTACTCCTGTACCTATTGTCTATTGTCTATTGACCTGTGCCTGCTTAACTTTCTCAGATTTTACCAACCGTTTAATAGACAATAGGTGCAGGTGTAGGCCATTCGGCCCTTCGAGCCTGCACCGCCATTCAATGTGATCATGGCTGATCATTCACAATCAGCACCCCGTTCCTGCCTTCTCCCCGTACCCCCTGACTTCGCTATCTTTAAGAGCTCTATCTAGCTCTCTCTTGAAAACATCCAGAGAATTGGCCTCCACTGCCTTCTGAGGCAGAGAATTCCACAGATTTCAAGCTCTCTGACTGAAAAAGTTTTCCCTCATCTCCGTTCTATATTGCCTACCCCTTCTTCTTAAACTGTGGGCCCTGGTTCTGGACTCCCCCAACATTGGGAACATGTTTCCTGCCTCTAATGTGTCCAATCCCTTAATAATCTTATATGTTTCAATAAGATCCCCTCTCATCCTTCTAAATTCCAGCATGTACAAGCCTCCGTCGCTCCAGTCTTTCAACATACGGCAGTCACACCATTCCGGGAATTAACCTAGTGAACCTAGCTGCACGCTCTCAACAGCAAGAATATCCTTCCTCAAATTTAGAGACCACACATGGGTTGAACATATCTTAAGGATTTTTCATCATTGCATAACAGGGCTACCTTCTCTGGAGTCATCGGAGGTCCAGCGCTGATTCGTTCCAATCATTTGTCATAATGTATATTAATAGGACAGGTCGGTGCTATGATTGAAATTACCGAGAGCAAAGAGAGGGTTTCCACAGGGTAAACATAGACAGAGAGCGTAGGTTGAGTAGACGGATGTTAGTGCACGTAAATGAATCATCCGGATATGTTTGCGTATGTTGAAGTTCGCTATGAAAATCTGCCCCCGTTCGCTCAATTTATTGGGAGAAGATGATAACGAGAATACCATCCCTGATCTCTGGGAAACCTCCCAGTAAACAATAATGATTGAAATGGCGGATAAATCACACTTACACTCAATAAGACATCATAAAAAATGATTAAAAACGCTCGTGCAAGTTGAGTCCAGAGGAAAAAGTGAAAGAATCAAAGAGAGGTAGAGTGACCGGGTACAGAGAGAGGAATCGAGAGACGGGGCACTAACGGAGAGCGGGAGCAAAACGCAGGGGAGATCGTTGAGGAAGATTAATATACAGGAACACTCATGCAGAGAGATTTGGACTAAACACAGAGTACACAGTCGAGGACTAGAAAGGGAAAAAGTAGATAAACAGAGGCCATCTTGTAGAGAGAGGGGGAGAGGGCGAGAAACCCGTTGCGCTGAGAACGGTGATGACTTTGATACATTGTTCTGGTTTCATCTTCAATGATGCCGAGAGAGTTGAACTTTGCTTAGCTTTTTAAGAATGAAAAATACCCGTTTGGTTCCTTTGGGATAATTTATTGCTTTGAGAAGAACTGTCGATGTGACAGAAATGTTCTGTGACAATCTGAAGAAAACATCCTGGTTGTGTTGTTGCGCTGCAGATTTGCCGCATGCTTCGCCATTCTTTAGATGATTTGCAATTGAACCAGAATTTCTAAGTTAGTTCAGTGGTTCGTAATTCCGATGTACTCTGTGTTGAGGCGCTGGTGGGGCAATGGGGGCGGGTCTGATGGTGGTGGGAGGATGGTTGTAGATCCAGCAACTGCCGGAGATTCGTTGGGGCAAATGAAGAAATGTTGGTCACGGTATCCGGGGACATACCAGGACTGTAACTGTCCACTTTGGGTTAGCACACTGAGTTTTCACAGTGTGCCAGGGAGTGGGATGCGGTGCGGGGGTGGGTGGGTCGGATGGAGAGGGCACGGATTCCTAGACTTCGCGGCGCTGAATGCATTTTTTAAAGGGCGATTTCACCACTTCTTTAAACTGCTGCCTGAACTTAGTCTGGGTGACGGCGTAAAGAGCAGTGTTTGTGCAGCAGCTCAGGATCTGCAGCATGTAGCCCACTTCCCCGATGGCGAATTCTGGATATTTCCAGCTAGGAATTATTCCAGCCAGTCTGAACCACACAACAAATATCGCATGGACTGCCCACAACACGATGAAATTCCCCGAGATGACCAGCAGTAAAATGAGGGATTTCCTACGGCGCTCCACCTCCGGATCTCTGCCACTCTCCCCACTGCTGGGACCCCGGAGTCTCCTGCGGGCTCTGCTCGCCACTAACACGTATCTGATGGTCGAAGTGTTGAACAGGAGAATGAGGACAAATGGGATCACGGGGGTGATGAGATACTGGAGAAACTCCCCGATTCCCCAGGCTAGTGAGAATCGAACACCAGGTGTTGCCCAACAAAACCAGGGAGAATTAGAAAGCAAGTACATACCCCTCAACATAAAATACCAGAATATGTTTTTTAAACAGCTCAGCACAGTAACTGTCCCCAGAACCCAAGCCGCTGTTCTCTCGGTGCAATACTTTGTTTTCAGCTTCTGGCAACAAATGACAACAAATCGATCAAAGATGAAGGTGACGGTGAACCAGACAGAACAGTCGGTGACGGCGTAAAGCAAGACGGCGTGGATATTGCACACTCTGACATACTTCAGGAATATAAACGCTTCCCAGTAAGCAATCGGAATCTGCCTCAGTATCAGGTCGACAATCGTCACCAGTAGATCAGCCGTTGCCATGGCGATCAGGTAGCGAGTGACACCTGTGGAGAGACCGCACTTCCCCCGGGACAGGACCACAATCGTCAGCGAGTTCACTGTGAGGAGGGAAGTAAACAGACATGACAGCGGACAAAGCAAATGCGGCAGATTTATCGAGGGGCAAATCAAATGCACAATCCTGCTCTGGGATTCAGAGTTGTAGAATAATGTCCAACGAGGCTGCCTACCAGTAATAATTCAACGAAATAAATTACTAATGGTAAAATAACTGCATCTGCTCGACTACTTAACAGATGAGAAGCAGCAGTTACGACGGTTCGGATAAAGAACCAAACCGGTTTCTGATCATTGCTCACTTCACCATGGGAGTTTAGCTCATTGGTTCACTGTGAATTGGGTTCAGTGTGGGCTGGAGAACACACACTCGTCCTGCTCTTTATGCGGGGACGTTGCGTTAGGGTTGGTCAATCAGCCCAGGGTTATCCCTCTGTTCATTGCCCAATGCGCCAGTGTCAGTCTGTTGGGACAGTACTGGTTCCGATACGGAGCAATACTCAGACACTGTGATATTGGGCAAAACTGGCCCAGGTCCCAGCAGGAACCATTCGCTTCAGTCGCACCTGGGAGGAGGAGGGAGGCAAAGGAATGCGTGTCAGTATCTCAAGAGTACATTACACCTGTAAAAACTATAAAACCTGTAAAAATCCAATAAAATCAGTTTACTGTTTGCCGTGGTCAGTTTCGGCAGCTGCATATAGGTCGCCAGGCGCACGCCAGCAGTGAATTACAGCAGGAAAATGACTTACAGGAACTGGAATGCCGTTAATGATTGTTTCCCGTTTTAGTAACATTAGCTGTGATAAACCGCGGGAAACATCTGATCTCCACAGTCAGCACATTACCCATTACGCAGTCGAAGATTGCTAAAATGGAACACGTCATGGATTCATATCATATCATATATATACAGCCGGAAACAGGCCTTTTCGGCCCACCAAGTCCGCGCCGCCCAGCGATCCCCGTACATTAACACTATCCTACACCCACTAGGGACAATTTTTTTTTACATTTACCCAGCCAATTAACCTACATACCTGTACGTCTTTGGAATGTGGGAGGAAACCGAAGATCTCGGAGAAAACCCACGCAGGTCACGGGGAGAACGTACAAACTCCTTACAGTGCAGCACCCGTAGTCAGGATCGAACCTGAGTCTCCGGCGCTGCATTCGCTGTAAAGCAGCAACTCTACCGCTGCGCTACCGTGCCGCCTTGTCAGAGCTACAGTCAGTTATATCGGATCCCGTAACTGCCGCTTCTCACCTGATGTTGCACGAGAATTTAGACGGAGACTTACTTGGAAGAGCAACAAGGGCTAGGATGGGATAAACGACAGGCTGCATATTCATGAGTAACATATAGATCCGATCACTTAAGCTGTACGCAGACCCATAAGTATCGTCAGCCGGATAGAAGATACCCTTCTCCATCGCGGTAACATCCCAGTCTACCTTTGTCAGAGGCCGTAACATTTCTGCAACACCGCACCCACTGTTCCTCGATTGCAATCACTTCACTCTCTAGTCTTCTCCGATTCCTAACCACCATCTAACATCTCCCTTATTGTTCACAGATTCCGAATGGTTTTCTTCCTCTGTGGAGCTGTGAGTGTGATGGATGGCCTGGTCTCACTGACACTCTCACATCCCATCGACAGGAGCCTTTTTATTGGACCTGGTTAAACCCCTGGTGACACGAACGGGGCTCCGTGCTGACTGACGTTAATTGCACTCACTGAACAACTGTTAACTCCTTTGTGTCCGGGCACAAGTAGCCGCACGGAAAGGGTAGCAGTCATCATGGGTGATGATGCCCATTATTTATGTTCTGTCGAGTGGACTGTTAGTGCCAGGGAGCAATCTGCAGGGCTGATAGAGTCCACACCTTCTCTCCGCAATCCCAATAATCGTGAGCACTCGCCTGAAATCGGAATGTTCGGATAAATCGTTTCCATGGACGAGTGAATGGAAGTGGAAATTCGGGAACCTTGAATCATTTAATCTGACACCTTGATGTGGAGGACAGTTATTAGAAAATTAAACGAACGGACAGGCACCATTAGTTATATTTATGTAATGGTTTGGGGGCCCGGGCAACCGGACAGTAATAAAGGCATCCATCAGATCGCGTTTACACTACTTTCCTCTCACCCTAACTAAACCTATGTCCTTCTGAAGTTGATACCCAGACCAGGGAAAACAAAACGTCGACCTCTGCTCTCTGTCCCTCGTAACCGAACACATTTCATTCCGTTGACCTCTCCTCGTCCCTGGCTGCAGGGGAAAACGTCACTTTCCTCCAATCTCAAGTTTCAAAAGTGTTTAATTGTCGTATGTAGTGAAAACTCAATAATTATTTGTACTTGCAGCAGCATAACACATCTGTAAACACAGCACACGTTGAAAACATAATGAACAAATGATGGTTCAAATCTATTAGGGCAAATCCAAAGCTCGAAGTCTCAAGTGTAACCAAGGCATTTCGTAGCCCGTCATTTAGTCCATGTTTGTCGTGGTCAATAGCCTTATTGTTATTGAGAAACTGTACGTTAATCTGGGGTGATCACAGTTTGCAGACTGCGATACCCTTACTCCGAGTTGGCCGCCCCAAGGTATTGTGTATCTTGGGTCCTTTACTGTTTATTGTGGGGTGTATTCTTATTGGCATTAGCGCTGTGCATATTAACCCCCCTTATTCGGACAATCGGTAACAACAGAAAACATCATCCCACGTGTGGTCCGCTAGAGCGAGAGTTTACTGTGACACCAACAACATGTCCGGAACAATCACATTGAAATGCCGGCCGCGAAAACACAGCAATGCCTCGTCTTCCTCAGAAGAGAAAGGAAGTTCGAAATGTCCCCAGTATCTCTCACCAACTTCTGCACACTAGCAGATTGCATCACATCTTAGTTTTGCACCAACTCTGCCCAAGACAGCAATAAATTGCTGAGAGTTGTGAATGTCGCCCAATGCATTACAGAGAGCGGCTTCCCAATCCCCACCCACCCTCAGCTCCATTTACACTTCACGCTGCCTCTGGAATGCAGACAATATAATCAAGGACCATTCATCCCCTCTCCCTTTACTCTCGTACCCTCCCCCATTGGGAAAAAGATACAAAACATAGAAAAGACGAATCGCCAGATTCAGGAACAGCTTTATCCCTCCTGTTATCAGACTGCTGAACGATCCTTCCAAAGGCCAGGAATACAGCCGATGTTCCAACCTACATCAAGAGGACTGTGGACATTTGCTCTGTGAGGCGCGAACTATGTTCTTCACTGCAGATTTTATCACTTTGCACAGCCTGGTGCACGCACATAGTGTACGATTCGCCCGGGCAGCATGCAAACACTATATCCTGGTGCACATGGTAAATATAAATCTGTACCAATAGATGTGCAACAAATGTCGCCATGGACGTGGTGGGCCGAAGGGCCTGTTGCTATGCAACTTGGGTCCAGGGCTCAAAGAGCACAGCAGTATTTCACCCCACACAGTATTGCTGTGATCGGACTCTGTCCAAAGTCACAACACAAATAGACAGGCGGTTTATGCAAAAGTATTCTGGTTCCGACACCATTCCTGGTCTCTGTATCCCCCATGGCACTTAAAGCCCTGTCTGTCTCTTTAACCACACCCAGACCCTACAAACCTATCCGTCTCCAACCTTCACCGGCTACTTCATCTCTCCCTATCTTAGTTTGTTTCTGCTTTTTTTTACTGTCAAGTGTACAGGGAAAACGTTGTGTTGCGTGCTATCGAGGCGAATAATTCCATGCCTGTGTGCAACATGTTTTACAATAGAGAAAGGAAACAGGGCAGAATATAACGTTGCAGCTGCCTCTAAACCCCTACGTATGTAACTCACTGTGACCCCATACACTCCTCTCTGTCTATGAACCCCTCCAACCCCTATACCCCTTCCTGTTTTTGTAACCCCCCTCCAACTCCTACACCCCTTCCTGTTTCTGCAATACCTTCCTAAGCCCCTTCTTACATCTGTAACCCCCCCCCCCCCTCCCCACCCGGCTATCAACCCCCCCCCCCCTGTCTCTGTAACCCTCTCTGACCCCTACACCCTTCCCTGGTAGTATTCTGATGACTTTCTCTTAAAGTCCCTCCAAATCCTCCACATCCTTCCTGTAATAGGCTTCTCAGGATGGACGGCAAGCTGGCGCGACGGTAAAATTGCTGCCTTACTGCGCCAGAGACCCGGGTTCGGTCCTGATCTCGGCTGCTGTACGGACATTGTACGTCCTCTCCGTAACCGCGTGGGTATCCCCGGGACCTCCCGCACTCCAAACACTTACAGATTTTGAAGGTAAATTGGCTTTGGTAAATATTGCAAATTGTCAAAGGTGTGTCGGATAGTGCAACTGTAAGGGGGAATAATTCATTGGAGCGGACACGGTGGGCCGAAGGACCGGTTTCCACGGTGTATCTTTAAACTACGCCAAACTAAACTAAACAAAACTGCACGCAAACTGAAAATGTGACTGAACCCAAATTTTGTGAAATCACAGTTGATGAGGAAACTACCGATGCCAGTTTTCACAGGGCTTTGAAACAACGACACAAATTAGGGTCCTCGTCGCATTGAAGGCCGTGGAATGAAACACCGGGGTTTACTGTAGATGAGGTGAATGCACAGCATGTTTTTACCCAGGGTAGGGGAATCAAGAACCAGAGGACAAAGGTATACGTTGAGGTGATAAAGATTAAATAGGAGCTTGAGGAGCAACTTTATCACTCACTGAGTGCTGGGGATATGGAAGTACTACTAAGCATTGAAAATACATTCGGACAGGTATATGGCAAGGAAGGGTGGAGAGGGATAAGGGTCAAACGCAGGCAAATGGGACTAGCTGTAGACGGGCTAGTTTGGTTAGAATGGGAGGCCAGAGTCCAAAATCCGGCTCCGTTCGTACGCTCCACATTCCCGTCTCAAGTTCTTGAATAAATCGGGATTTCCATGACTGGTGGATGCTGGATTATCGAAGTTACGTTATATTGGTTGCCACCATCACAACATGCGCCCTCAGCCACAGCCCCCGCCACACTGCCTTCCATCAATAATACAGATAAGTTGCTCACATTTATACATGAATGGCAATATATATTCTTAATCTTTTAAATTTACCCCACCACAAAGCAGCCCCTTTGTTGAGAACAAAGCTGCCCTGATACCCACGGTTGGCTGTGCAGATCCATGGGAGCTCTCTCCTGGTTGTTCAAGGGGTTTCCAACTCAACTCAACTCAATCCCACCAGACAATTCCACGATAAATTATTTGATGCAGACGCTAATGGAAGCTTCTCCATTGCAAGTCAATCAGGAATGTCTCAGCAACGTTTCCATCCCGTGGTTCATAATGGTGATTGTGTGCTGCAGACCAACGCAGCAAAATGTGGTTTTGTCAATGCAGCTAATTCGCTGTGGCATCGGCAGCTTTAATGCATTGGTCCTACCACTGGACTTCGTGCCGTCTGTGGTCAAATCTCAGTGCTTCTAATACCGTCCAGCAGCTTGATTGCAGCTCTCTCCCATCAACGCAGCTGAATGTAGTCTATTCAGTGCATCTTAGTCCGCTTTGGTCCAGTGCCAGATGTTGTTTCTCCAGCCTGACTGCATTGGTGCGGTGTCATTTTAATGCAACTTGCAACAAATATGTGTTTCCAATGCATCTCAACAGAGTGCCGCTCAGCTTCCAGAGCAGAACATTCAACGGATTGTCCGGGATTCACGGTGACTTAGTCGGATGGATTCAGAACCGGCTTATTCATCGAAGACAGCGAGTTGTGGTGGGCAGGGATATATTCTGGCTGGAGGTCCGAGACATGCTGAGTTCTGCGGTGATCTGCGCTGGATTGGCAGTTAGTGGGTGCGCACCGCAGTGGTAATGCGAATAAGAAGAGCTTAATTAGTTGACAAGTACAGGTGTCAGGGGTTACGGAGAGAAAACAGGAGAATGGGATTGAGAGGGAAAGATAGATCAGCCATGATTGTATGGTGGAGTAGAATTGATGGGCCCAATGGCCTAATTATGCTGACATGAATTTATGTAATGGGGGGATGTTTGGAAAAATAATAAAGGAGAAAGGAATGGGATGGCAAACAGAACTTGCATAATCTGAATGGGCTGAATGGCCTGCTGGGATATTAGTGCATATGAAGGTGTATTTGTAACGTGTGGACGTTTCCAGTGCACGGCCTGGTGGCGCCGCACGTGGGCGCAGTATGTATATAGAAAATACAGGAAAATGAGCAAAACAGACACCAAGGCAATGGCAGCCAAGATGTACCAAACCAAGCGCGCCCTGCTTTCCGCCCGCCGCGGCCATTCTTCCGTTATGTTCGAGCACCCTCAGGTGGAAGGCACCGGCCAGTTCCTCCGATTCGTACACCCTCTCATCTGCTTTCTGGACGCCTCTTATAGTGTCACATCGTCCAAAGTTTGAGTGCTCCCTCGTCATCGGGAGAGATATGCCCGCGAAACCTCGTTGGAATTTCTCCGCCAGGTCACCGGAGTGCAGACTGAGGCGTCGGGACACTTAAAGCTACCGTTCCGTTGACGTTGAACAAGTGAGTATCGATCAGGAGGAACGCCGGACAGTTTCAAAAGGGATTCGGTCACGTGGGGAACGATGCACGGTTCCAATCCCATCTCGGGAGGCCGTCCTGGAAGTTACTGCCGCTTCGCCAAAGACCAGATGCCATGGGTTTCTGGTCGCCCAGGACTGGACTGGCGTAACAGAATCCCAAACGTCTTTCTCTCCGCGCCGGTCGCAGTCCTCCCAAGTGTTCCAGACCGTGAATAGTTTCAAGTGCTGATCTCCGACTTCTAAGAAGCAACTGGGAAGAGAGGAGACGCCGATGGATTTGTCCGAGATATGGATCTTGTCCGCATCTTGCATGTCGCCTCGTGGTAAGCGAAAGTCCTGTTTCCCGACCTGCAGAGATAGACGCCTGAGGCCCGAACGGTGGCGGACCTGATGACTAGATGCGGCCAGGATAACATGTAACCGGCCGGGAGATAGAACAGCGCGTTCTCCTTCAGAGATTCCTCTCCCGTTCCAACGAGAACTACCGCCTTGGTGTTAGTCTCCGTGGTGTTACAGAAGACCCAAGCCACGCCACGGGGACGGGTCGGTCTGTTGGGATGGATAAAGGAGGCTGGCTTTTTGGTGTGAAAGGGGATCTGACCAGTTAGGGTAACAAGTTACTAAGGTCCCACCCCACGCCAGCCGGGCGCAGGTCAATTGGGAGAGTAGAGGACCTCCCCAACGCGCTCCAACCCAACCCGGCGTCCATCCCGCGGCGTCTGAGCGAGAGAGCCGTTTCCCGCCACCAACACTCCATCTCCTGGAAAGTGCAAAGAAGTGGACAATGTCTCAATAATGGGCAGATTTCACAATTCTACCCGGTCCCGGCCAGAGCTTTGCCCCATCTGGTTCTAAAACAATAGACTGTAAATGGGAGGGGATCCTCCCTAAATCCCGGCTGTGATCACCCGAAATGAGTTTGGTTTCAGTTTAGTTTTATGGTCACGTGTACCGAGGTACACTGCCAAGCTTTTTTGTTGCGTGCTATCCAGTCAGCGGAAGGACAATATTGACAATCTAGCCGCCCACAGTGTACAGGTACACGATAAAGAGAATAACGCGAATAACGATTAGTGCAAGATAAAGCCAGTAAAGTCCGATCAAAGATAGTCGGAGTGTATCTAGTAATAGGGGCGGCATGGTGGCGCAGCGGTGCAGCTGCCTTCTAAGGCCAGCGATCTGTTTCGACCCTGACAATATGTTCAGTTCAGTTTATTGTATTGTCACTTGTGGTGAGGTACAGTGAAAAGCTTGTGTTTAAAATCGAGCCATCCAAAGTGTAAGATACACGACGAAGGGGAATACGTGAATAACGTTCATTGCAAGATAAAGCCAATAAAATCCGATCAAAGATAATCGGAGGGACTCTGATGAGGTAGATGGCAGTTCAGGACTACTCCCCAGTTGTTGGTAAGATAACAGTGGGGTGGAAACTGAGCCTGAATCTGCAGATGTGCGTTTTCATACTTCTATACCATTTGCCCTATGGCAGAGGGCAGAAAAGGGAGTGACCGGAGGTGCGACTGACCCTTGATGATGCTGGTGGCCTTGCCGCGGCAGCGTTTGGTGTAAATGGAGTCAATTGAATTATCTGGGATTAACTGGAATAAACGGGGATTATCCCATTTACACAATATCCGGGTAGGCTGGGTCGAATCAAACGGGTTGAGAGGGGTTATATTTAGAGTAGTGCCACCCCAAATTCGACATGTTTATATACAGTGCAGCACAGTGACTCAGCCGTAGACTTATTGCCTTCCAGTGCTAGAGATCTGCGTTTGTATGTTATTCACCGAGATGCTGCCTGACCTGCTGAGTTACTCCAGCATTTTGTGAATAAATCGATTTGTACCAGCATCTGCAGTTATTTTCTTATACATGCGTTTGTAAATTAATTGGATTGGAATAATTGTAAATTGGCCCCAGTGTGTGTAGGATGGTGCTAGTGTGCAGGGACCACTGGAACACATGGGCAAGTACTTTGAGTTAAATACATTGGGGCAGTGGGTAGACTTATGACTCCAGCATGCCGGGTTCGATCCTGACCCGCAGTGCAATGTGTGCGTGTGTGTGCGTTTGTAAGTGTCTGTGCCCGTGTGCGTGTCTGTGCCCAGGCTCTTGATCAGCTGGACAAGTGGCCTGAGGAATGGTTAATGGAGTTGAATGTAGAAAAGTGCGATGCATTGCATTTTGCCAGCAACCCATGGCACGGCTTTCACAGTGAATGGTCGGGCCCTGTGGAGGTTTATAGAGCAGAGCGATTGAGTACAGGTGCACAGTTCTCTGAAAATTGTGTCACAGGCAAAGAAGATGGTAAAGAATGTCTTTGGTACATTGACCTTCACTAGTCAGTGTATTGAGTACCGAAGATGGGACACCTTTACAGTTGCTGAGACCACTTTTAGAGTACAGTTTTCAATTTTAATTACCTTACCCTAGGAAGGATGTCATTAATCTGGAAAGATGCGAAGAATATGTCTAAGGATGTTACCAGGGCTGGAAAGGTTGGGTAGTCGAGGACTATATTGGCCGGGAATGCGAGAGTTTTGGACAGGACCTACTGCGAGGCTGTCACGCCAAAGGTCCAGGTCGAGCGAAGGTGGGAGACCCTTTCAGGGGGAACGAACGTGGATTACAGGAGACCCCGGTGGCTGTGCCTATTGCAAACAGGTACACCCTCTTGGGAACTATCGGGGCAGAAGACGCTTCCAGTCCGAGCGGCGGACGTGTTGGCAGATGTAACCCAGGCAAGGAAACTCGACCGGGGAGACCGAAGTCAGGAAGAGCCATAGTAGTGGGTGACTCCATTGTCCGAGGTACGGACAGTAGATTCTGTGGCGGCAGGCGGGACTCGAGGATGCTCTGTTGCCTCCCTGGTGCCAGGGTTCAAGACATCACTGCGAGGCTTCAGAACATCCTAGCGAGGGAAGGCGATCAACCGGAAGTAGTTGTGCATGTGGGCATGAACGACGTCGGGAGGACGAGGAAGGAGATACTGCGACGTGAGTATAGAGAGTTAGGAAGAAGACTGAGAAGTAGGACATTGAAGGTGGTTATCTCTGGACTGCTACCTGTACCTCGTGCTGGTGAGGGCAGGAACAGAGAGATTGGGGATATGAATGTATGGCTGAGGGGCTGGTGCAGGGAGCAGGGATTTAGATTTCTAGATCACTGGGATCTCTTCTGGCGTAGGGGTGACCTGTACAAAAGGGACGGGTTACACCTTAACAGCAGGGGGACCAACATTCTGGCAGGCAGGTTTGCTAGTGCTGTAAGTGTGGCTTTAAACTAAGCAGTGGGGTGGGGGGGGGGGGGGGGGGGGGGGGTTGACAAACTGGGAATATGAAGATGGAGTTAAAGGGGAAGCGAATACAGGAGAAATTGCAAAGGACTCTCGAATGCATGGGGAGGGATGTTCTAGAAGGGATAAGAGTAAGGTCAGGGCCAATTGTGACCGGTGCGAGAGGGGAGGTGAATATTGAAATTAAAGTATTGTATTTAAATGCGCAAAGTATAAGAAATAAAGTGGATGAGCTTGAGGCTCAGTTAGACATTGGCAAGTATGATGTTGTGGGAATCACTGAGACATGGCTACAAGAGGACCAGGGCTGGCAACTGAATATTCAGGGGTACACAACGTATGGAAAAGACAGGCAGGTGGGCAGAGGGGATGGGGTCACTCTGTTGGTGAGGAATGATATTCACTCCCTTGCAAGGGGTGACATAGAATCAGGAGATGTAGAATCAGTATGGATAAAAATGAGGAATTGTAAGGGTAAAAAGACCCTAATGGGAGTTATCTACAGGCCCCCAAATAGTAGCCTCGACATAGGGTGCAAGTTGAATCAGGAGCTAAAATTGGCATGTCGCAAATGTAATGCTACGGTGGTTATGGGAGATTTCAACATGCAGGTAGACTGGGAAAATCAGGTTGGCAATGGACTCCAGGAAAGAGAGTTTGTGGAGTGTCTCCGAGAAGGATTCTTAGAACAGCTTGTACCGGAGCCTACTAGGGAGAAGGCAATTCTGGATTTAGTGTTGTGTAATGAACCTGATCTGATAAGGGGACTCGAGGTAAAAGAGCCATTAGGAGGCAGTGATCACAATATGATAAGTTTTACTCTACGAATTGAGAGTGAGAAGGGAAAATCGGAAGTGTCAGTATTACAGTATAGCAAAGGAGATTACAGAGGCATGAGGCAGGAGCTGGCCAGAATTGATTGGAAGGGGGCCCTAGCAGGGAAGACGGTGGAACAGCAATGGCAGGTATTCCTGGGAATAATGCAGAAGTTGCAAGATCAATTTATCCCAAAGAGGAGGAAAGATTCCAAGGGGAGTAAGAGGCACCTGTGGCTGACAAGGGAAGGCAAGGACAGCATAAAAATAAAAGAGAAGAAGTACAACAAAGCAAAGAAGAGTGGGAAGCCAGAGTCAAGAGCAACAGAAGATGACTAAGAAGGCAATACGGGGAGAAAAGATGAGGTACAAGGGTAAACTAGCCAATAGTATAAAGGAGGATAGTAAAAGCTTCTTTACGTATGTAAAGAGGAAAAAGTAGTCAAGGCAAATGTGGGTCCCTTGAAGACAGAAGCGGGGGAATTTATTATGGGGAACAAGGAAATGGCAGACGAGTTGAACCGGTACTTTGGATCTGTCTTCACTAAGGAAGATACAAGCAATCTCCCAGATGTTCTAGTGGCCAGAGATCCTAGGGTGACAGAGGAACTGAAGGAAATTGACATTAGGCAGGAAATGGTGTTGTGTAGACTGATGGGACAGAAGGCTGATAAATCCCCAGGGCCTGATGGTCTGCATCCCAGAGTACTTAAGGAGGTGGCGCTAGAAATTGTGGGTGCATTGGTGATCATTTTCCTATAGATTCAGGATCAGTTCCTGTGGATTGGAGGGTAGCTAATGTTGTCCCTCTTTTTAAGAAAGGAGGGAGAGAAAAAACGGGAAATTATTGCCCAGTTAGTCTGACATCAGTGGTGGGGAAGATGCTGGAGTCAATTATAAAAGACGAAATTGCGGAGCATTTGGATATTAGTAACAGGATTGTTCCGAGTCAGCATGGATTTACGAAGGGGAAATCATGCTTGACTAATCTTCTGGAATTCTTTGAGGATTTTAACTAGGAAAATTGACAGGGGAGAGTCAGTGGATGTGGTGTACCTCGACTTTCAGAAAGCCTTCGACAAGGTCCCACATAAGAAGAGGAGTTGAGTATAGGAGCAAAGAGGTCCTTCTGCAGTTGTACAGGGCCCTAGTGAGACCGCACCTGGAGTACTGTGTGCAGTTTTGGTCTCCAAATTTGAGGAAGGATATTCTTGCTATTGAGGGCGTGCAGCGTAGGTTTACTAGGGTAATTCCCGGAATGGCAGGACTGTCATATGTTGAAAGACTTGAGCGACTAACTTGTATGCACTGGAATTTAGAAGGATGAGAGGAGAACTTATCGAACCGTATAAAATTATTAAGGGGTTGGACACGTTAGAGGCAGGAAACATTTTCCCAATGTTGGGGGAGTCCAGAACAAGGGGCCACAGTTTAAGAATAGGGGGTAGACCATTTAGAACTGAGATGAGGAAAAACTTTTTCAGTCAGAGAGTTGTGAGTCTGTGGAATTCTCTGCCTCAGAAGGCAGTGGAGGCCAATTCTCTGAATGCATTCAAGAGAGAACTGGATAGAGCTCGTAAGGATAGCTGAGTCAGGGGTTATGGGGAGAAGGCAGGAACGGGGTACTGATTGAGAATGATTTGCCATGATTACATTGAATGGCGGTGCTGGCTCGAAGGGCCGAATGGCCTCCTCCTGCACCTATTGTCTATTGTCTATTCCTTGATGCGGAGAAGGGAGGATCTCGTAGAGCTGTATACTATCATGATAGAGTGAAAGCCCAGTCTTTTATCCAGAGTAAGGGAATTTAAAAAAACAGACCCATAGGTTAAAGTGAGAGAAGCAAGATTTGATCGGAATCTGACGGACAGGTTTTTCATTCAGAGGGTGGATATATAAAACAAGCTGCTGAAAGAGGTAGTTGTGTATGGTACTATAACAACATTTAAAAACACTTGGTCAGGTACACGGATCGGAAAGGTTTGGAGGGATATGTGCCAAATATGTGCAAAAAGAATGAAGGTAGATGGGGCATCTTGACAGGCATGGGCGATTTGAGCCCGAGAGCCTGTTTCCGTGCTGCATGTCTCTGAATCTAAAACAATTTGCCTTGAATACGACCCACCAGAGTGCTAGTCCTGTCGCCACCAGTCCAGAACAGCTGTGTCATACCTTGCTCTCTTCCTCCAATGCAGCTTCTGTAGTTCATTCAATGCATCTAAATCAGTTTGTGTGCCAATGCATTTCAGCGCAATTGACATTTGATCCATATAACCATATAACAACTACAGCACGGAAACAGGCCCGTTCGGCCCTTCCAGTCCACGCCGACCACTCTCCCTGACCTAGTCTCATCTACCTGCACTCAGACCATAACCCTCTAATCCCCTCTTATCCATATACCTATCCAATTTACTCTTAAATAATAAAATCGAGCCAGCCTCCACCACTTCCACCGGAAGCCCATTCCATACAGCCACCACCCTCTGAGTAAAGAAGTTACCCCTCATGTTACCCCTAAACTTTTGTCCCTCAATTCTGAAGCTATGTCCCCTTGTTGGAATCTTCCCCACTCTCAAAGGGAAAAGCCTACCCACATCAACTCTGTCCGTCCCTCTCAAAATTTTAAAAACCTCTATCGTCCCCCCTCAACCTTCTACGCTCCAAAGAATAAAGACCCAACCTGTTCAACCTCTCTCTGTAGCCTAAGTGCTGAAACCCAGGCAACATTCTAGTAAATCTCCTCTGTACCCTCTCCATTTTGTCGACATCCTTCCTATAATTTGGCGACCAGAACTGCACACCATACTCCAGATTCGGCCTCACCAATGCCCTGTACAATTTTAACATTACATCCCAACTTCTATACTCGATGCTCTGATTTATAAAGGCAAGCATACCAAATGCCTTCTTCACCACCCTATCCACATGAGATTCCACCTTCAGGGAACAGTTATTCCCAGATCCCTCTGTTCCACTGCATTCCTCAATTCCCTACCATTTACCCTGTACGTCCTATTTTGATTTGTCCTACCAAAATGCAGCACCTCACACTTATCAGCATTAAACTCCATCTGCCATCTTTCAGCCCACCCTTCCAAAAGGCCCAAGTCTCTGTAGACTTTGAAACTCTACTTCATTACTAACTACACCACCTATCTTAGTATCATCTGCATATTTACTAATCCAATTGCCACACCATCATCCAGATCATTAATGTAAATGACAAACAACAGTGGACCCAACACAGATCCCTGGGGCACTCCACTAGACACTGGCCTCCAACCTGACATACAATTGTCAACCATTACCCTCTGGTATCTCCCATTCAGCCATTGTTGAATCCATCTTGCAACCTCACTATTAATACCCAATGATTTAACCTTCTTAATCAACCTTCCATGTGGAACCTTGTCAAATGCCTTACTGAAGTCCATATAGACAACATCCACAGCCTTGCCCTTATCAATTTACCTGGTAACCTCTTCAAAAAATTCAAGAAGATTAGTCAAACATGACCTTCCAGGCACAAATCCATGTTGACTGTTTCTAATCAGTCCTTGTTTGTCCAAATAATTATATATATTGTCCCTAAGTATATTTTCCATTAATTTTCCCACCACAGACGTCAAACTAATAGGTCTATAATTGCTAGGTTTATTTTTAGAACCTTTTTTAAACAAAGGCACAACATGGCACAACATGCGCAATGCGCCAATCTTCCGGCACCATCCCCGTTTCTAATGGCGTTTGAAATATTTCCGTCTTGGCCCCTGCTATTTCTGCACTAACTTCCCTCAATGTCCTAGGGAATATCCTATCAGGACCTGGAGACTTATCCACTTTTATATTTTTCAAAAGTGTCCGTACCTCCTCTTCTTTAATCCTCATAATTTCCATCACTACTCTACTTGTTTCGCTTACCTCACATAATTCAATATCCTTCTCCTCGGTGAATACCGAAGAAAAGAAATTGTTTAATATCTCCCCCATTTATTCCGGCTCATCACATAGCAGTCCACTCTGACTCTCTAATGGACCAATTTTATCCCTCACTATCCTTTTGCTATTGACATATCTGTAGAACCCCTTGGGGTTTACTTTTACATTACTTGCCAAAGCAGCCTCATATCTTTTTTTCGCTTTTCTAATTTCCTTCTTAAGATTCCTTTTACATTCTTTATATTCCTCAAGAACCTTATTTATTCCCTGCCGCTTATATTTATTGTATATCTCCCTCTTTTTCCGAACCAAGTGTCCAATTTCCCTGGAAAACCAAGGCTCTTTCAAATTATTATTCTTTCCTTTCCACCGAACAGGGACATAAAGACCCTGTACTCTCAAAATTTCACCTTTAAATATCCTCCATTTCTCTATTATATCCTTTTCATAAAACAAAAAGTTCCATTTCACTCCTTTTAAATCCTTTCTCATCTCCTCAAAATTAGCCTTTCTCCAATCCAAAATCTCAACCCTTGGTCCAGATTTGACCTTCTCCATAATGATATTGAAACTAATGGTTTCTCAGTCCATTAAATATCTCAGCTGAATTCAGCACTTCCCTTAAATTTCTGTCCTTACCCAGAATGATGGCAAGTTTTGGATTTCCCCCCTTCCCCCAGATGTTCCTCCCTTCCTACCAGCTCCTTTCCCATCCCCCCAAGCATCACTCAGACCATTCTCGCATCTAAATCCTCATCTCCTCCCCCTTAAGCTCTCCTCACTCAAAATCTGCACTCCTCTTGCCCCTCATAGCCTCCCTCCGTCCACTCAGATAGCTTCCCGCCTCAGCCCCTCTTCCTCCCAATTCAAATGCTCCTCGTTTCCCCAAAGAACATCTCAACTCAGTCTCTCCTCCCATCAATCCCTCACAACTTAGATGCTCCTCCCCTCGGTCCCTCACAGTTCCAACCTTTCTCACAGCTCAGTCCATCCTCACAGTTCAAACACACCTCACAGCTCAAACCCTCCTCACAACTCAGTCCATCCTCACAGCTCAGTTCATTCTCGCAGCCCAGACCCTCCTCACAGCTCGGACCCTCCTCACAATTCGGACCCTTCTCCTCTCGGTCCTCTCAGTCCCTCACAACTCAGAACCTTCTCTCACTCAGATCCTCATTTCCTTTCCCTTGGGCCATCGTCACTCAACATCTACCCTACAGGTCTTCTATCTACCCTCATAGCCCCCTTCCTTCCCCACAGACTCTTCCCTTCTCCACTCCTCTCCATTTACTCTATTCACTTCCCTTCAGAACCTCTCAACTCAGACCCTCCTCCCTCCCACACGGACCCTCTTCTCCTCAGTCCCTCTCAATTTAGACCCTCCTTGCCTCAACCCCTCACAACTTAGAACCTCTTCCTGCGGGCCGTCACAACTCAGACCCTCCTCACAACTCAGACCCTCCTCACAACTCAGACCCCCCCTCACAACTCAGACCCTCCTCACAACTCAGACCCCCTCACAACTCAGACCCCCTCACAACTCAGACCCCCTCACAACTCAGACCCCCTCACAACTCAGACCCCCCTCACAACTCAGACCCCCCTCACAACTCAGACCCCCTCACAACTCAGACCCTCCTCACAACTCAGACCCCCCCTCACAACTCAGACCCCCCCTCACAACTCAGACCCCCCCTCACAACTCAGACCCCCCCTCACAACTCAGACCCCCCTCACAACTCAGACCCTCCTCACAACTCAGACCCCCTCACAACTCAGACCCTCCTCACAACTCAGACCCCCCCTCACAACTCAGACCCCCCCTCACAACTCAGACCCCCTCACAACTCAGACCCCCTCACAACTCAGACCCCCTCACAACTCAGACCCCCTCACAACTCAGACCCCCCTCACAACTCAGACCCCCCTCACAACTCAGACCCCCCTCACAACTCAGACCCCCCTCACAACTCAGACCCCCTCACAACTCAGACCCCCTCACAACTCAGACCCTCCTCACAACTCAGACCCTCCTCACAACTCAGACCCCCCTCACAACTCAGACCCCCCTCACAACTCAGACCCCCCTCACAACTCAGACCCCCCTCACAACTCGGATCTTCCTCCCCTCGGTTTCTCACGACTGAGACCCACTTCTCCTCAGCCTCTCACAGGTCTGACCTGCCTCCTCTAAATCCCTCACAACAGTCCCTCCCTCTCTCTCCCCCTCAGGCTGAGACCCTCCCCTCTCCCCATCAAAGCCTCATTCCTTCCCCTCAGTCTACCCCGCCCCTCCTCCTTTCCTCTCCATTTACTCTCCTCACTTCCCCTCAGAACTCAACTCAGTCCCTCCTCCCCCGGTCCCTCACAACTCAGCCCCTCCTCCCCCCGGTCCCTCACAACTCAGTCCCTCCTCCCCCGGTCCCTCACAACTCAGTCCCTCCTCCCCCGGTCCCTCACAACTCAGCCCCTCCTCCCCCCGGTCCCTCACAACTCAGTCCCTCCTCCCCTCGGTCCCTCACAACTCAGTCCCTCCTCCCCCGGTCCCTCACAACTCAGTCCCTCCTCCCCCGGTCCCTCACAACTCAGTCCCTCCTCCCCTCGGTCCCTCACAACTCAGACCCTCTTCATCTAAATCCCTCACAACTCAAGACGCCGCCAATCGCCCGCGCACGCGCTCTCTCTCCCGCGCGCGGAGCCGGGACGTCGCCCTCGCGCGGTGACGGTTGGAAGCAGCGGGGACGCGTTGCGCAGGCGCCGTGTTTCCAACCGGCCGCGGGGCCGCTCTGCGCGTGCGCTACTTTTCCAACCTTCACCGCGCGAGGGCGACGCGCTCCCGGCTCCGCGCGCGGGAGAGAGAGAGCGCGTGCACGGGCGGTTGGCGGCGTCCAATCGCCGGGCGGAGGGTGGAGCAGAGAGGGAGGGAGGGAGGGAGGGACTGAGCTGTGAGGGACCGAGGGGAGGAGGGTCTGAGTTGGGAGGGATATCGGTCAGGAGGTTCCGAAGGGAAGTGAGGAGAGTCTGAATAGAGTGGAATGGAGGAGGGACTGAGGGGCAGGATGGGACTGGGCTGAGAGGGGAAGGAGGCTTTGAGTGGGAGAGTAAAGAGGACTGACGCGCAGTATCTGAGTGAAGAGGGGCTTAAGGAGAAGAGATGGGGAGGATCTGAGTGCAAGAAGTGTTTGAGGGGCGAGAGGAGGGACATGGAAGAAGCTGCCTGAGGGAAAGGGAGGAACATCTGAGAGAGTGGGAATCTAAGACTTTCCAACATCATTAAATGCACAAAGATAAAATAGTAGGGAAGGAGCAAAATCTTGCTGCGGTATTGACTGGGCTAAGATACAAGTGTGTAAACATGGGCAGGAAACTGATCAGAAACTGAGTCTACATCAGAGCAATGGTAGACCGTCAAGGAGGAAGTTCATTGGGTTGAGATTAAACATGTTCCAAAACAAAGCAGGAGGCATTCAGTGGGTAGCATGGTTTATAGTGGGTGAGAGGACCAGTGAGGGAAGTTTCTGTCAGACACTGAGATTCCAAAACTGCACAAAGCTTGATTGAATGTAGAACATTTTAGAGTGAAATTTGAGAGAAGTTAGGAAAGCACGGTATTAAAATATATTGGCTGTAACATTAATAGAAAAGTAAGGGTGTTTTACAAGTACATTAAGATGATAACAACTGACGAAAAGACTTAGGGCCGATGGAACCAAAAATTGACCATTCTGCAGTGGCAGAGGATTTGGGTAAGGTTCCAAATGAATACTTTGCCGCTACCGTTACAAAATAAGGGTGAAGGGTTGATGCAAATGAGTGAGAAATATTGTAACGCATTAATATAGTAAGACGAGAGGTATTAAAGGGTTTGGAACCTCGACACAGTTGAACTCCACACCCAGATGGTGTTGGCGTTTGCATCTCAAGGGCAGGATAGTCGGTATTATGCTTTTATTCTTCGGACGAATAAACACACATGCTCTCATACATCGGTGTTGCTTTAACCGGAAGAGAAGACTTTTATTTTGTTTTCATATGCATTTTATATCTGGTACACCGGTAGTGACGTCAGTATAAGAGCACATCTAAACAGTTTCGGTTTAACATCCAACACCCCCACTTGCTCTTATGCTGTGTATTACATTTAACAACATATACAACATAACTTAATCTGATTACATTCTCTGTATCACCACATTTTACACATTTACAGTGTTCAACCTTTCAAAAAAAAAAAATGTTGTTATGATTTTACACTCCAAACATATAATCCCTGAATTTCTCAGTTTTAAACTTTGTTGCAGGCTTAGTTAAGATATCTGCAACCATGTCTGCTGTTGGACAATACTCAAGGATTACTTTCTTATCACTGAGTGCAGACCGAATGAAATGATACCTAATGTCGATATGTTTGCATCTTTGTCGGTTCACTGGGTTCTTTGATAATGCAATCGCACCTTGATTGTCCTCAAAGATTTTCACTGGCTCGTACTGGCAATCTTTGTCCATTCCTTTCAATAGCTGCACAAGATAAAAGCTCTCTTGTGTAGTAGCCGCCATTGCCATATATTCGGCTTCACATGTGGATAAGGCTACTGTCTGCTGTTTCTTGGATTTCCATGAAATAACAGGCCCATTTTCAGACAAACTAAAACAATATCCTGTTGTGCTTCGCCTGTCATTTTGATCTGCCGCCCAGTCAGCGTCACTGTATGCAACAAGTTTTGAGTTTTTCCTCTCTTTTCTTGTAACACAGCTCCTGGTTTATAGTACCCTTTAAGTACCTCAACACATGTTTGGTAGTTATCCTATGTTGTTCTTTAGGCTCTGCTAGATATTGTGACAGTTTACTGACAATCCAGCTTAAATCAGGCCTTGTACATGTCATCACATATATCAAGCTGCCTACCACTTCCCTGTATTGTGTTGGATTAACAGGCTCATCATCATCATAAAAGTTTTGTTTCTGTTCACATGGAGTTGACCTTGTTTTACAGTCAGACATTCCAAACTTCTCCAGTATTTTTGTTATGTACCTCTTTTGGTTCATTTTTATTTCTCCCTCTGTCTGTGAAAAATCAATGCCTAGAAAATGTCTAAGTTTCCCACGATCTTTCATATTAAACTTTGCACTTAGCATTTCTTTCACACCATTGAGATATTCTTTATCACTGGCAGCAATAATTAGGTCGTCAACCCACATGATCAGAATTATTCTCTCATTTTCAGTCTCTTTACTGTACACGCAGTGATCTGCTGGATTTTGTGCGAAACTATTTTTACTGAGATGATCATGCAGCATCTTGTTCCAGTTCCGTCCTGACTGTTTCAGTCCATACAGTGATTTGTTAAATTTGCAGACCAGCTTTTTACCTGTGTCTGTTTTCACTTCAAATCCTTCAGGTTGTTCAATATACAGCTCACAATCAATTGGAGCATGTAGATAAGCTGTTTTCACATCCATCTGGTGTAATTCCAAATCGTACTGAGCTGCTAGCTGCATCAGACTGTGCACTGATGTCATGTTAGCTGTTGGGGAAAACGTCTCCTTGTAATCTATTCCTACTACTTGACTATACCCCTTTGCAACATACCTGGCTTTGTATGTCTCAGTCTTATCTGAAGATTCTTTTACTGCAAACACCCACTTCCCCCCCACTGCCTTTTTGCCCTGTGGTATTGTGGTTAGAGTGTATGTGTCATTTTCTTTGAGAGATTTGATTTCCTCCTTCATAGCTTTAGCCTAAATGTCAGATTTTGATGAACTCATAGCTTCTTTGAAGGTTTGTGGAACATTATACATCACTCTGTAGCAGTAGTCTACATTTACATTTATCTGGTCATCCTCTTTTACTTTACACTCATAGTCTCGTAAGTACTGTGGGCTTTTCCTTTCTCTCTTAGGATAGCGTGTGCTCTGACTATTTTCACCCTGTCCAGTTTGAGTGTTGCTATCACTCTCAATAGTATCCGTGTGTGACTTCAGTGTCACTTCTGGACTCTGATCAGTCACCTCTGCGTTTGGTCTGGGGGATGTTAATCTCTTCCCAGGATGGTCATCATCACTCATCTCCATATCTGTCTGAGTTTGGCATTCAGTTACACTTTTTGTTATGAACTTCACTAGTCTGTTTTTGAGAACTCGGTAGTAGACTAAGTATGCAGGGCTGTTTTTGTCATAACCTACAAAAATCCCTTTTTCACATCTTGAGTCTAACTTCTTTTTGACTTGTTTGTATGAGAAACAGACTGATCCAAACTTCTTCATTTTTGAAAGATTAGGCTTTCTGCCTGTCACCATGTAGTGTGGAGTCTGACCAACACGTTTGTTGTAGCATCTGTTGCGGATTACTGCAGCAGTCATTACAGCAAATGTCCACAATTCTTTCGGTAGGTTACTCTCGAGTAGCATGCACCTTGCCATTTCAAATAGCGTTCTCCAGTTTCTCTCAGCTGTCCCACTTTGATGGGGGGAGTAAGGTGCGGAGGTTTCATGCCTTATGGCATTTCTACTGAGCAATGATTGGAAATCTGCTGCTGTGAACTCTGTGCCATTATCAGATCTTATGCACTTAATTTTTCCATAGGGGGCCGCGTCCGCTATGAACTTTTCTGTAGCTTTTATAGTGTCACGTTTTGTTTTCAAGAAGTAAACAAACACTTCTCCTGAGTAGTCATCTGTGAAAGTTTGTATGTATTTGTATCCATCTTTTGCTTCTGGCTCTATAGAGCCAGCCAAATCAGTATGCACTAACTCAAGTGCTTCTTTAGCCCTTACATCTGGCTCTCTGTTCCTGCTCTGTGCAAATTTGCCTTTTATACAGACCTCACAGTTGAGTTTGGACTTATCAACTTTACCTTTGATTTTCATGCCCTCTGTTACCCTCTCTAACTGTGATACATCATCATAGTTACAGTGACCAAGTATCTCGTGCCAAGTTTGAATATCATAACACCCGTGACATCCGTCATTAGTTTTATGACTTACAGTGTTTAGATAGTATAGTCTGTCGTACTCCTTAATGTCGAACTTGGTACCGTTCTTGTGGATGAGCTCGTTGCTGCCTTGGCGAAAGATCACTGAAGCTCCGGTGGTCGTTGCTGCCTTGACAGAGAAGATGTCCTGTGGGAATGATGGGATGTACAACGCCTTTCTCAGCGTCGTCCTCACACGACGGCCCTCGCTGTCTCTCAGGTACACCTCTGCTTCGCCTTTCCTCTGTGCGACACCGCTCGTCCTTGTCCCGTCAGCCAACTCGATGAAGTGTTTGGCGGGCTGGAAAGTCTCATCAAAGTTCTTAAACTTTTCAATGTCTGTGATTATGTGTGACGTTGCGCCCGTGTCGACCATAAGCTCTTTACGAGTCTCTTCACTTGCCTGGCAGTCATTTATTTTGAATGCAAATGTGTGGTCGTTGGAGTTGGATGCTTGTTTCACGTTGTCTCGCTTTTACTTTCTGCAGTTTGCCTCCTTATGAGTGGGGCTCTTGCAAAAACTGCACCACTGTCTCTGTTCTTTACCGCTGCGCTCTCCGCTGCATTCCCACGCTTTGTGTCCCGTCTGACCGCAGTTGTAGCAGGTGAATGTCTTCTCTGAGCCTTTAGTCCTTTCTTTCACCCAACCTCTTGCTTTCATTACGTTGTCGTCACTCATATGGCCGCTAAATCTTGTGCTCTCGTAGCTTCTCAACTTGGTCTTAAACTCACCAAAAGTTGTCTTCTCATCACCCTGTGTTATGTGGATGGCAAATGGCTTAAATGTCTCTGGCAAGCCTTTCAGAACCATGGCAATCAGCAGCCCGTCACTAAGAGCCTCTCCAGCTTTTCTTAGTGCTGTAATCGCCGTTTCTGCACGAATAATGTATTTTGTTACACTTTCGTTTATGGCCTTTTTCAGCGACGTCAGCTCGGTGTAGAGGCCGGTCGATCACTCGCTGCTTCCCTGTTTCCGCGTAATGGCTCCTCAGTAGCTGCAACGCTTTTCTCCCGTCGTCCGCCGCTTCTCTCATAATGAGCGACGAACTTTTGTCGTCTAGCACTTGTATCAGCTCGGCGTAGGCTTTTTCGTTTTTCTCGGCTTCCCCGTCGTCTTCTTCGCCGGTAGCCAGCTCGTTCAGAATTGTTGACTTTAAGCCTTGTAGCCGCAGGTGGCCTAAAAATTTGTTTCCCATAATTCGTAATTCTTTTCATCTCCGTCGAAGCATAATCTGTTCCATCGGCTTCCACCATCCCTCCTGGGCCCATAACCTGTTGGCGTTTGCATCTCAAGGGCAGGATAGTCGGTATTATGCTTTTATTCTTCGGGGGAATATACACACATGCTCTCATACGTCGGTGTTGCTTTAACCGGAAGAGAAGACTTTTATTTTGTTTTCATATGCATTTTATATCTGGTTTTCGAGGATGTAACTAGTAGAGTGGATAAGGGAGAACCAGTCGATGTGTTATATCTGGACTTTCAGAAGGCCTTCGACAAGGTCTCACATAGGAGATTGGTGTACAAACTTAAAGCACACGGTATTGAGGGTTCAGTGTTGAGGTGGATAGAAAATTGGTTGGCGGACAGGAAGCAAAGAGTAGGAATTAACGGGTCCTTTTCGGAATAGCAGGCAGTGACTAGTGGGGTACCGCGAGGCTCAGTGCTGGGACCCCAGTTATTTACAGTGTATATTAATGATTTGGACGAGGGAATTGAATGCAACATCTCTAAGTTTGCGGATGACACGAAGCTGGGTGGCAGTGTTAGCTGCGAGGAGGATGCTAGGAGGCTGCAGAGTGACTTGGATAGATTAGGCGAGTGGGCAAATGCATGGCAGATGCAATATAATGTGGATAAATGTGAGGTTATCCACTTTGGCGGCAAGAACAGGAAAGCAGAGTATTACCTGAATGGTGACCGATTGAGAGAAGGGGAGATGCAACGTGACCTGGGTGTCATGGTGCACCAGTCATTGAAAGCAAGCATGCAGGTGCAGCAGGCAGTGAAGAAAGCGAATGGTATGTTGGCATTCATAGCAATGCGGAAGTGACGTGACGTGAGAAGTGCGGAAGTGACGTGAGAGGACGCTGGCGTTGTTTGTTCGCCGCTTCTCACCACTTCTCTGTTTGTATTAATTTTGCTGTTTTTGGAAAGATTTTCTCTGTTTGCATTAATCCTTCTGCTTGGACTAATCCTTCTGCTTGACCCTCCTGGCATCATCTGCCCAGCTCTACCACCGTTGCCTCCGCTGCCTCCGCACCCTTGGTCTTCTCACTCCTGTCTGTGCTCCTGTCTCTGCTGGCTTGGACTGCTCTCCTGTGGGTTACCTGGACAGCTAGCTAGCTCCCTGCTAGCCACCGCTGCAGTCATCGAGCTGCAGGTTACTCGCTAGTTGCTAACGCTAACAGCTGCCCGGCTACCTCCTCTGCCTGCACGTCCTCAGCTCCCTATTAACCCTCAGGCTGCTCAGCTTCCTCGATCCTCCTCATAGGCCTTGCTCTGGATCAGCCTGTTGTGCCTGTTGTGACGTTTTGATGTGCTAGCCCGCGGTAGCCGGCATGGCACTGAGGTACTTCGCTGCGAGGCTGCTCCAGCTCAACAACCACTCCACTCCGCCATGCATCTCTGCCATCATCAACCACGGACTTCTACGACGACCCAGATACATCCACAGAGGCTCCGGTCACAAGTTTGCTTACTCCCAGACCGGTCACTCCATCCCTACACTCTGGTCAGCTGAGCGGACTTCCACTCGTCGATTACATCATCACAACAACGCACACGAGCGCGCCCCCTGTCTGCAAACCCTGGCAAAATCACCCGTGTCCATCCACACCATACAAAGCAACATGAAGCTCACTCTGTTCAATATCCGGTCCCTCAACAATAAAAACCACATTCTGAATGACTTCATCCTGGAAAATAAACTGGACTTCCTCTGTCTGACTGAAACCTGGCAACAACCTCTGGATTACCTCCCACTCAACCTCATTACACCCAACGGATACTCCTACATCAATAAACCACGCTCGGAGGGCCGAGGTGGTGGGATTGCCGTAATTCACCGACAGGACTTCAAGATCAGCCTCATCTCCATCTCATCTGCTCCTTCATTTGAATACCTGGCTTTCAAACACTCTGGCCACACACAATTAGTCATGGCAGTTGTCTACCGTCCTCCCAAACCACACCCATCATTCCTTTCTGACTTCTCTGACTTTCTGACCCAGCTCTGTTCTCTCTCCCCCTCAATCCTCCTCCTCGGTGATTTCAACATCCATATGGACTCCACTGACTCCACAATAACCGCTGACTTCACTGAAATACTCAACTGCTTCAACCTCACTCAACACGTCAATTTTCCCACCCATAACCGTGGGCACATTTTGGACCTTGTCTGCTCCACTGGACTAAATCTACATCACCTCTCTGGCTCCGACTCCACCCTCTCTGATCACTTAGCCATCACCATGTCCGTCAACATTCCCACCCCAGCTCCAAGGCGAAAACGCAAAATCAACTTCCGTAAGCTGAACTCTGTTTCACCTACCTCGCTCTCATCCTCCCTCTCAGAAATAATGTCCGCCTCTCCCTTCGTTGACCTCCAAAGCCCCTCAGACCTCACTGACTACTACAACCGCACTCTCTCCTCCTGCCTCGACCAGCTTGCACCTATAAAAACCAAAACAGTTTCCTTCACCCACTCTGCTCCCTAGTTTACCCCCGAACTCCGCATGATGAAAACTCATGCCCACCAACTTGAAAGACTCCGCAACAAAACAGGTCTCACAATTCAGTCCCAAGCCTACAAAGACCACCTGCAGCACTACAAAGATGCCCTCTCCCCGCGCCCACTCCACCTACTACTCTCAAATAATTCACTCTGGCTCCGGAAACCCAAAAGCACTCTTCTCTACAATAAACAAACTCCTCAGCCCCCTGGACACCATCTCCCAATCATTCACAGTTGACAAATGCACCACTTTCCTTTCATTCTTCCAAAGCAAAATAGACAGCATCTACAGCACCTTAACCACCAACGCACCTGCTCCCCCTCAAACCACCTGCCCCCCCTTATCCTGTCAACCCCTGCCTCAGTTCTCCCCAGTCTCCACCACGGACCTCTCTGACCTCTTCACAGGAATAAAAACTGCCACCTGCTCTCTGGACCCCATCCCCTCCAGCTTTGTCAAGGCCTGCCTTCCTGCTCTCTCTCCACTTATCACTGCAACAATAAATTCCTCCCTGTCCATTGGCATCATCCCGCCATCCCTCAAAATCGCTGCTGTCACCCCCATTTTGAAAAAACCTGGTCTCAACCATGACACCCCAAACAGGTTCAGACCAATCTCCAACCTACCCTTTCTGTCCAAAGTTTTGGAACGTGCTGTAGCTTCCCAACTCAAATACCACCTCTCTACCAATAACCTGTATGAAACTTTCCAATCTGGATTCCGCTCCAACCACTGTACTGAAACTGCACTCCTCAAAATCACAAATGACCTTTTCCTCTCCTCCGACGCTGGCAACCTCAACATCCTCATCCTACTTGACCTCAGCGCCGCCTTTGACACCATAAATCACTCCATTCTCCTCACCCGACTTGAAACCTCCTTTAACATCACCGGCACAGCCCTATCCTGGTTCAAATCTTACCTCTCTGACAGGCACCGGTTCATCTCCATTAACAACTGTAAATCCCCCACCGCTCCCCTCCCCCAAGGTGTCCCCCAAGGCTCAGTCCATGGCCCCCTCCTCTTCATCCTCTACCTGTTCCCCCTTGGTCAATTAATCCGCCGTCATGGTCTCAACTTCCACTGCTTCGCCGATGATATCCAGCTCCTCATCTCCACCAAGTCAATCTCCACCACCACACACTCTACACTGACAAACTGCATCACTGAAATAAAATCTTGGCTTCAATCAAATTTCCTCAAACTCAACTGCAACAAATCTGAAATCATCATCATTGGTCCAAAAACGCTCACCAAATCCACCCAAAACTTCATCCTCAATATTGATGGTCTCCCAGTATCCACCTCCCCTCACATCCGGAATCTTGGAATCATCTTTGATCAAACCCTCTCCTTCGACAAACACATCAAACACATCACAAAGACAGTCTTCTTCCACCTCAAAAACATTGCCCGTCTCCGTCCATCCCTCTCCTTCACAGCTGCAGAAACCCTCATCCACGCCTTCATCACCTCCCGTCTGGACTACTGCAACAGCCTCCTCTATGGCTCACCCTCAAAAATCATCAGTAAACTTCAATACATTCAAAACTCCGCTGCCCGTCTACTCACCCACTCCCCGATCCGTGACCATATCACCCCCGTCCTTTACAAACTCCACTGGCTCCCCATCCCCCAGAGAATCCAGTACAAAATCCTCCTCATGACCTACAAAGCCCTCCATAACCTGGCCCCATCCTACCTGACTGACCTCCTCCACAGGCACACTCCCACCTGCACCCTCCGCTCTGCTGCTGCCAATCTCCTGTCCCCCCCCATCCGGACCAAACTCAGATCCTGGGGGGACAGGGCTTTCTCTATCGCTGTTCCCACCCTATGGAACTCACTTCCCCAAACCGTCAGAGACTCCTCCTCACTCACCACATTCAAAACATCACTGAAGTCTCACCTCTTCAGCACTGCCTTCAACCACTGAAGGTCACCTCACCTTCTGTCTCCTTTCTCTGTTCGTTTACTTATTTATCTATTTATTCACTTCTCTATGTTCTAGAAATCCCTGTAAAGCGTCTTTGAGTGTTTGAAAAGCGCTATATAAATGTAATGCATTATTATTATTATTATTATAGCAAGAGGATTTGAGTTTAGGAGTTTAGTGAACTTCCCGCATCTAGCCTCTCCAACCCCTTAAGAATTTTATATGTTTCTATAAGATCCCCCCTCAGTCTTCTAAATTCCAGCGAGTACAAGCCTAGTCTATCCAGTCTTTCTTCATATGAAAGTCCCGCCATCCCAGGGATCAATCTGGTGAACCTTCTCTGTATTCCCTCTAAGGCAAGAACGTCTTTCCTCAGATTAGGAGACCAAAACTGCACACAATACTCCAGGTCTCACCAATGCCCTGTACAACTGCAGTAGAACCTCCCTGCTCCTAAACTCAAATCCTCTTCCGTCCATTCACAGACCTCCCAACCCTTCCGAATTTGGCAGAAAGTTTCCGCTTTCTTATTTCATTCCCGCCATTCTGATTTTGGCTCACATTTTTCCGCAAAACACATGCCTCGCCGCTTGCCACGTCCCGCCGCTCGCCACAGCCCGCCCCACCGCTCACCTCGTATCTGGCCTGGCCTGGCCTACCCGCTGGCCCGTACTCGCTGCTGTACTCACCTCGCCTCTAGCCTGGCCTTGCCTCTAGCCTGTCCTGGCCTCGACGCTAGCCTGGTCTGGCCTCGCCACTGGTCTCGCCTCGCCACTGGCCCAGCCTCGGCGCTAGCCTCGCCTCAACTCATTGCTCACACGGCCTCGCCTCGCCGCTGGCCCGGCCTCACCTCCCCTCTTGCCTCTGGTCTCGCCTCGCCTCTTGCTCCTCGCCTCGCCTCTCGCCGCTGGCCTGGCCTCGCCGCTGGCCTAACCTCGCTGCGGAGCATGAGACCCGTTGATGTTGAGAGGGGATGGGGGGGGGGGGGGGTTGGGGTGCGGGGTGCGGGGGAGGGGGCCAGTGTAGTGGGAGAGGGAGTGGGGGCCGGGGGGTTGGGGGAGAGTGGGGTTTGGCGGGGAGTGCGGCAGTAGGGGTCGGGGAGTGGATTTGGGGGGAGAGGGGTGGGGGGGGGTGGGGAGAGGGGGGGTGGTGGGGAGAAGGGGGGAGTAGGGTTGGGGGGGACATGGACCGTTGTGATTTGCTGTTGAAGACCACTGGAGCAAGTATGTCTTTAATTAAAATAGGTATGTGGTGTTTTTTAAATGAAACTCTTTCTTCATAACTTAGTCATACATTTTATGACCATTGTTCTTTTATTCAATACCAAGAGAATTGGGATGTGTAAGGAAAAAGCAAAATAGAAAAAACGAAACAAAACAATTTTTTCTTTGTTGTAAAATGTATTTCCGTTCAATAACCTTTCTATAATAGTAGAATATACTCGTGATAGGCCTGAAATTGTACATGTAATCCAAGAACTACAGACTGTTGGAAAAAATAGTCGTTTTGCACACGTACGCGCATTTGGCGTGCATACTTTCTTTCGCTGAAAAGTTGCATTATGTGCCATATTATGAATTGTGATGTAAAATTCTGAATTTTGGACATCAAAATTATGAATTTGTACAATCAAATGTTGGGAGGTCTGCATTAATTCAACAGAAGCTGCCTGGCCCACTGAGTTTGTCCAGTACTTTGTATTTTTGCTCTATATTCCAGCATCTGCAGTGTCTTGTGTCACCACCTTCTTTGTTTCCCAGTCAACCTGTATCACCACATCATTGGAACTATGTACCTGTACCCCTCAGTCTCTTTGTGTAAGTCCTGCCTGGCTTGTCTTACCAAAATGCAACACCTCACATTTATCTGTATTAAAATCCATCTGCTGTTGCTTGGCTCATTGACCCAGTTGATAATGATCTTGTTATTAGATAACCACCTTCGCTTCCACTATTCCTCCAATTTTAATTTGATTTGCAGGAGAAAGTTACAAATATTATACCTCCATCTCCATTTAGATCTCTTCCCTACCCACCCCTGAAAGGATTGGCTCTGGTCCTAGATAACTCAATCAGCATGGCCAGCTTCTTTTTGCCCAATCAGCTCCCTTCAATACAGCTTAGACCTGTACAAGATTTATATGAAGTACTTTATATTAAATATAAATTGATATGGGCCAAACGTGAGCAGGTGGGACCAGTGTAGCTTGGACATGCTGGCCAGTGTGGGCAGATTGGGCTGAAGTCCCTGTTTCCATGCAGTATGATTCTATGAAAAGAGAATTGAATAGCCTGTGTGAAAGAGAATAAGTTGCAGGTCTGAAGGGAACTAATGAGGAAGGAATGGAAATGATGGGTTTCCTGCACCAGTAGCTGGCATCATCCAGTTGGGCCCATTGGTCTCCCCAGTCCCTTTTTCAATATAATGTGTGCGGCAGTGAAAGCAAGATGGAGGAATCATTGGTGTGTTCATTTGGTTGACCTTTATACTGGCTAGAGGGTATAACTTGGAATGCTTGGTAATCCAAGGAGAAAGTTCTTCCACACAGAGTGGTGAATGTGCAGCCAGAGAGGGTGGTAGAATCAGAACCAATCATGGGAATTATGATTCATTTACACAGATATGTGAACAGGCAAGACACAGAAGGATATGGACCTATTGTAGGCATTTGCGATCAGTCCAGATGGCCAAAAGGCTGGAATGAAATATTACGTGACAATACCAAACATAAATCAAATCCTTGATATGGTGGTTGTCGGACTCGTTTCTGTGCTGCTTTTTATCACTGGCTCTAAATTGGAGATTGTCGGTGCTCCTGTGTTGGTGGATGTGGCTGGGGTTTGAGTGAACTTAGCTCAGTCCTACTTTAACGCTGATCATCATCCTGTCCCTCAGATGCAGACTCCACGCTCGGTGATCCGTGTGTAACCCACACCGTCCTGGATCAGCCCTGGAGGAGCTCGGTTTGTCTTGAAACTCGGTGCAGTGGCCGATGGATGGATGATGGAAATCTGAAGGAAGGGTGGTACAGATTTAGCAGGTAAACTGATCGCACGTGAGAATATGTCCGAGTTAGTGCTGGTGCTTGCATCTGCAAGGATCCCAGTTCGATCCTGACATCTGGCACTTTCTGTGTGGATTTGCATGGTCTTCCCTGGATGGGTTTCCCCCTGGTGTTCCGCATCCCAAATATATGCTGGTAGATGAATTGGTCCTGTGAACTCCCACTCGTGGAGGCAAGTGGCAAAATAATCAAAGGAGTATTCACGGGCAGGTGAGAGGGAATAAGTTGCAGTGCTACAGGGAAATTAGGAGAGGGGGCAGAGGGCTGAGGAGTCACTTTCCTGAGGGCCAGTATGATTATGATGGGCTGAATAGCAACCTACTGTCATATATCAAGTAACTGAAAGGGAATAAGGCGTTAGATTGATAGTATCAACCCCCATTTTGGGAAGTGAGTGGAGTATAGGGAAAGGAAACTCTTACATTCTGGTGGAAGGAATGAGATTTCGGAGAGGGCAAAAAAGGATTTCCTGGCACTGGACCTATATTGGACAGTGCGATGGTTAGACCCCAGTCGCTCATCTTTCCCTCAGTCGGGGGCTGACTCTCTGCTTCTTGTTTCAGTTATGACAACGTGAAGATTCCCGAGAGTGCAGTTCCATTCCAGCGCTGCTCTGGGTGGCGTCCCGGCTGGTTAAATGGTAGGTGGACAAGAATGTACAACTGATGCACTCTGTTACTTTAGCAAAGGTCAGAGTGATGATCCAGATCTGTACAGCTCTACAGATAAAATAGAATAATAAAAAATACGATGTATTTGTTAATAACTGCAACTCCAGGTAACTGTAACAGAGCAAACACCAAAGTCTGTTGTGCAACCAAAGACACAATCGATAGAAGATCATGGTTGCTGAGGTTAGTGTTGTGAAGTGTTCAAGAGCCTGATAGTTGCTGGGAAGAAGCTGTTCTTGAACCTGGAGGTCGCAGTTTTCAGGCTCCTGCACTTTCTTCCCGATGATAGTCGTGAGATGAGAGCGTGGCCAGGGTGTGGCCTCATCAACACACTGCACAGTTGCAACAAGACTTCTCTGCTTGAAGTTAATCAAATTCACTTTTTGCAAAACCTGACTTTGTTTGTTTTAATATTCTGATTTTATTTTAATAGGTTTTGTATAATTTCAATGTTTGTGTCTGTAAATATGTGTGAAAGTTGAAGACTTTGCGATGTTTAATGGCCAATCAGCCTGAGGCTGAGGCAGGTCAGGGGTGGGTCTGTGTGTCCATCCGAGAGCCCAGTGACCCACAGGGTCTCATGGAGCAGGTGCTGCTGTGGGGAGTGTGGGAGAGGAGGGTGAGGGCAGCAGCTCACCACTGACTGAGACTGAGACTGACTGGGTTGTGATCGCTGTGTTACACTGGCTCCAGATTCACATTCCCTGCTGCACTGAGGGACTGGGTACATTTTACAATGTTTATAAACCTCATTGCAGGTCTCCATCCCAGTGTGGGAGATGGGGAGGTGACCAGGACAGTCTGTTTCACCTGGATTAAAGACAACAGCAATGGAGACACCTGCCTCAAGCATCAGGAAATCACAATCAAAAACTGTGATGGTTATTTTGTTTATCTTCTGAAGCCGACAGCCGGAGATTACAGTGTGTATTGTGCAGGTATGTTGCTCTCCATGTTGATAAAGTGTGGGTGGGAGTGGAGCTTGTAGGGTGTTTGAGGAGCGGAGGGGGAGGGGGTAATGTCTGGGACGTCCCGAGTCATCAGCCCACACACAGGGCTGAATGTTGCATCCGTGGTCAGTGCTCCCCACATGCAGATCTCCCTCTCCCACAGTCTGATCAAGCTGTTGTGTCTGGAACTCGCCTTCCTAGAGTGACCTGTGACCTCCACCCTGTGAATGACCTGTGCCCCCCCATGCCCCCCCCCTACTCCCTGTCCCTATGACTGACGTGTGACCTGTCCACAGTCGGGGTCACATACTACCAACTAGAATACCTGGACCAATACACTGTTCACTGCCACTCCCAGTAATGTTGCTCACCCTCCCCACCTGGTGAACTGCCCCTGTCTGCCATGGTCACCCATCCCTGCCATGGTCACCCCTCCCCTGGCCCCACATTGAACGGCACAGCCCACTCACACACTGTGGCTGAGGGTGACCACTGATGCTGGGCAGGATGTCTCAGGCAAAGAACCTGGCTCCTGACAACCTGCCCCCACCGCCTTACAACGGAGCACCAATCTGAGCCCCCTACCCCTGCACCCTGATTTGCCACAGCACCTTGGGCTGACGGCTCCTTTTATTAATCCATTAGGAGTAAAAATTCCCCCAGGACAGGGTGGACCCACACCCCTCTCCCGACCATCACACCCCCTAACCCCCTGTCTTTCCCACTCCTGCCATCTGTCCCACTCCCCACCACATCCCATCCTGTGTTGAACACCCCAACCAGCCCCACACCCCGCAGCCCACCATATCGCGCGGCCTCTGCCACACCCCAACCCCCCTCAACACCCGAGACATTCCGACCCCTCCCAGCTGACCCACGGCCACCCCACTCCCCCTCCTGCAATCACACACACTCCACTCCCCCCCCCAACCACCCTCTCCCAGACGGAGCGGGGAGAAGCAGGAATGGCTGGGGTGGGAAACTTGGACTCGGAGCACATTGATACCTGTAACATTGGCCCTCAGAGTGAGCCAACCTATTTACACCATTCCTACTCTGATCCCATATTAATCTCCCCACATTCCCATCATCTACCCCTAAACTCCAGCACTAATCCAGACACTTGGGCCATTACATGGTGGCCACACAACATGCTGGTGTTTGGCACAAGAGGGGCAAACCCAGCAGCTGGGAAAAGCAAGTGGTCACCAGATCGTGCAGCCTCCACGTAGACAGCACCAGAAGCTGCGATAAGATCGGAGATGTGGAGCTGAGGCAGCAGCCTCACCGGCTGGGTCACTGTGTGGGGGCAGCAGCCTCACCGGCTGGGTCACTGTGGGGGGAGCAGCCTCACCGGCTGGGTCACTGTGGGGCAGCTGTCTCACTGGCTGGGTCACTGTGGGGCAACAGCCTCACTGGCTGGGTCACTGTGTGGGGCAGCAGCCTCACCGGCTGGGTCACTGTGGGGCAACCGCCTCACCGGCTGGGTCACTGTGTGGGGGGAGCAGCCTCACTGGCTGGGTCACTGTGTGGGGGGAGCTGTGTCACTGGCTGGGTCACTGTGTGGGGGGAGGGAGCAGTGTCACTGGCTGGGTCACTGTGGGGCAACAGCCTCACCGGCTGGGTCACTGTGTGGGGGGAGCAGTGTCACTGGCTGGGTCACTGTGTGGGGGGAGGGAGCAGTGTCACTGGCTGGGTCACTGTGGGGCAGCAGTCTCACTGGCTGGGCCACAGTTTTGCTGGGAGGAGACACAGACCTGACTGTGGGGCAGCAGACTTCCTTTATTGAAGGACGTCAGGCTTCAAAAGTGGTTCATTCATCCCCCTGAGGGGAAGGGAGAAAAGGGAGGGGTTAGACATGGAGGGAAAGGGAGGAGTGTTAGTAAAAGGTGAGAGTGGAGGAGAGACAGAGGGGTGCAGGGGAGAGATGGGTGGCGATGTTCGGGCCTGAACATGATGACAGCACATATTAGACACAATGTGCTGGAGTAACTCAGCAGGTTAAGCAGCGTTTCTGGAGAACATGGATTTGTGACGTTTCGGGTCAGGACCTTTCTTCCAAAGGATCCCAGTTTGAAGTGTCACACATCCATGATCACCAGAGATGCGACCTAACCCACTGAGTTACTCCAGCACTTTGTGCTTTGTTTGTGATCCAACATTTGCAGTTCCTTGTATTTCGGACAACACATTATTGATCAACTGTTCGTGGAAACATAGTTCTTCAGTAATTGGTTGCTGGACTTCCCACATTACAACAGCAGCCAAACTCCTCATGCAGTTCACTAACATGCTCCAGTGCAGCCAGAGAGTTTCACTGGTGCTATATAAATGCAAGATTTTCTGTATCAGACCAATATATCTGCCACAGCAAGTTAACAGATGGGGACAACAATGGGGTAATGTTTGAAATGGAGCGTGTCTGAGGCTTTTATTCAGGGTGGTCGATCTGCTGCTTGGAGAATAAAACTGAGGATTTTCTGCTCCAAGATCGGTGGAGGTGCAGCTGGGTATATCAGAGGCTGGGTGAAGGCAAGTGGACATTACACTAACACTACCCATCATCTTGTGTCCCACCCACAGACTCCACACGCAGTGACCCGTGTGTAATCCACACCGTCCTGGATCAGCCCTGGAGGAGCACGGATTGTTCCAACACTCAGTGCATAAATGGCCAATGGAGGTCTGATGAAAACCTTGCTGAAGGATGGTACAGATTCAACAGGTAACGTGAGGAAATAATTCAATCAAACCCAGTCAGTGAGGGAGGAGGAGCGGTGAGGACATGATGGAAGATCAGGTCATCAGTCATCACAGAGGGGTAGTGATTAAAGACTGGGGTGTGGAGCTCTGAAATTCTGTACTGTGAGAGACGGGGAGGATAGGGGCCGGGATTCTACGGGAGATTATCTGGCAGTGGGGAATATTGAAATAGGACAGATTGGCCTCAATTCTTGGTCTCTCACACGGAATAAAAGACCCCAGTTCAGGGGCTGACTCTCTGATTGTTGTTTCAGTTCTGGCGGATGGAAGATTCCCGAGACTGCTGTTCCAGAGCATCACTGCTCCGGGAAGAGGCCACGCTGGTTAAACGGTAGGGTCAGAGTTTGCTACTTTGGGACTTAGCTTTTGTCAGGGAGGGTCAGACTGATGACTACGATCACTTCAGACGGCCCTTTGCATGGACACTGAAACCAACCTCCCTGAGAGTTTCTGCCCACAGTTCCTCAGATCCTGCCCTGGATCGTCATGGAGTGAGGCGGCAGAGCTCCAGCTCCCTGACTTTCCCGGTATCAGGCTGCCGTTCCAAACTAGACCCGGAGTAGTTTCAGCAGCTCCACTCATCCCAGTGAAGGAGCTGCATCTAGGGAGCTTGACACACGACTGACACTCACAGTTCATCAATTAATCAGGCCACATTGAACGAATCATACAACGCAGAAACAGATCCTTTGGCCCAACTCCTCCATAGTGAACTAGATGCCGAAGAAAGTTAGTCCCATTTGGCCCATATCCCTCAAAACCTTTCCTATCCATGCACCTGCTTAAATGTATTTTAAATATTGTTAAATATTGTTATTGTACCTGCCTCAACTACATCTTCTGGCAGCTCGTTCCATGTGCCCACCACCTTCTGTGTGGTAAATGTTGTCCCTCTGGTTGCTATTAAATCATTCCCCTCTGACCTTAAACCTGAGTTCTCCGGTTCTTGATTCCCCTGCTTTCTGGGCACAATAAAGCCCCATTCACCCGACATATTTGCCCCAGGATTTTATATCCCTCTACAAGATCACGCCTGTCTCCTGCGCTCTCAGGAATAAAGTCCCAACTTAACCAACCTCTCCCTATAACTCAGACCCTTGAGTCCTGGCAACATCCTCGCAAATCTTCTCTGCGCCCTTCCCAACTTAAACCAACGAGGTTCCTAATTCAAAACCTACAAATTAATGAATTACCACACACAATAATTGCTTTTAAATTTACATAAAGTTTAATTTTAAATTTAGTTCTGAATTGTTTGACCATATTTATTCTAATTAATTTTAAAAGTTCTTCATTAATTCCCTAATATATATATTGTATTTGATGGCGGCGCCTAACGGCAGCGGCTGACTAGCAGTCTGTCCGTCTTTTTTTTTCCTTTTTTTGTTGTGTGTCGGTGTTGGGATGGTTTTTATATATATTTTTTTGGTTGTGTATGTGTGGGAGGGGGTGGTGGTGTGGGTGTGGGGGGGGGGGGACTTTTCTCTTCCTCACGGCGCGGGGTGCGGCTCGGCTGCGGGGCCTAACATCCCCCGGTGCGGCTTGGCCGCTGGACTTTACATCGCCCGGTGCGGCTTGGCCGCTGGACTTAACAGTGCCCGGTGCAGCTCGGCTGCGGGGCTTAACATCGCCCGGTGCAGCTCGGCTGCGGGGCTTAACATCGCCCGGTGCAGCTCGGCTGCGGGGCTTAACACCGCCCGGTGCAGCTCGGCTGTGGGGCTTAACATCGCTGGTGCGGCTCGGCTGCGGGACTTAACATCGCCCGGTGCGGCTCGGCTGCGGGACTTTTCACCGCTGGTGCGGCTCGGCTGCGGGACTTGACATCGCCCGGTGCGGCTCGACCACGGGACTTAGCTGCGCAAGGCTCGGTCGCGGGCCTTTCATCGCCCGGTTCGGCCGCGAGACGTTTCAGCGCCCGGTGCGGGGACTGTGCGGGTCGGTCGGGGACGAGCTGTCTGTCCGTGGGCGTGGGGAAGAGAGTGGAAGTTTTGTTGCCTCCATCACAGTGAGGGGGTGTTTGGAGTCACTGTGATGGACGTTTGTGTTGGGGTTATGTGTCTTGTGTTCTTTTTTTTTCTTCTATGACTGCTATGTAGTTTCGTTCGGTACTTCGGTACCGAACGACAAATAAAGCTCTGTTATACCTGTTATACTGTTAATATATGCCCTTTATCCAATTTAAAAGACGTGGGTAGGAAGGAACAGCAGACATTTGGATGGCTACATGGATAGGAAAACTTCAGAGTAATATGGGTCTAATGCGGTAAATGGGACGAGCTTAGATGAGGCATCTTGGTCATCATGGATGAGTTGGGCCGAAGGGCCTGCTTCTGTGCTGTAGGACTCTAATTGGGACATCATTACCTACATACATTGCTGTCAGTAATTCAATACCTTCCTGTATTGTGTGTTTTATGACTGTTGGCAAATCAATTTTCCTCCTGGGATAAATAAAGTTCTATCGGATCGTATATGACATTCCAATGCCACTAATGTTTGCCCACTGCATCAGTAAAACATGTGAGTGCATGTTGCACGGGGCCCAGACGCTCAGTATCGTTCTTGTAGAATCTTCTCTGCAGTCCTTCACCACAGAAAATATTCACTATTTTTTCAAGTTGGTGAAATGTCTGAATTTTGCTGAAAAATAAAGGCTTTTGATGTTTTTACCAGCTCGTCAGCCTGGGGTGCAGCTTCACTGAATTGTCGATGGAGCCCTGTCTATCACACAAACCGGAATCCCCACTTTTGATTTCATCTACACTTCACGCTGCCACAAAAAAACAGCCAACGCCATTAAAGGCGTCCCGCCGCGATCATTCCTCCTCCTCCATGCTCCCATTGGGCAGAGGACACAGAGGGTGAAAACGCCCACCACCAGACTGAAGAACAACTACTTTGCCTCAGTTACCAGGCTTCTGTACCGTTCTTTCACAAGCTAGGGTACTGTCTGATGCATCTGTACCCCATTGTGGACATTGAACCTTGGCTCTGGAACTAATGTGCAATAATGTCTGCACTCTGTGTCGTCCCCATTGTTCTACCTGTTGTGTATGAGTTTGAGTTGAATGTATTTATTGATAGTTTTATCGGATCTGATTGGATGGTACGCAAAACAAAGATTTTAACTGTGCCTTGCTACACATGACAATAATAAACTTAAACCTAAACCAAAGCAAACTAGTCTTGTTCAATCCAGGGGATCCACAAACCTCACCAAAATGATTCAGGTTTAGGGAAATGTTGATCATATTTAGTTTAATATATAATAATTCAAATGTGATGAGCATTGAAGTTATCCAAAACGGAATATTGATTGAAAGGTACAGCATGGCAAGAGGCCCTTCAGCTCACTGTCTACACTAACCATCGATCATTCATTCACACTAACTCTGTTATCCCACTTTTGCATCCAATTCCTTCACACCTGGCAATTTACAGAGGCCAATTAACTTACAAATCCACTAGTCTGGATGTGTGAGGACACCCGGACGAAAAACCAAATGTTCACAGGAAGAGGTTGCAAACTCTACTCCGACAGCTCCCAAGATCAGGACCTAACCCCGGTCTCTGGCGTTGTGAGGCAGCGGCTCTACCAGCTGCACCACTATGTCACCACAATGTGTATTTTAATGATTGTTTGGCCTGGAGCTGTAGGTTCACCAGCTATCACTGCACATTCAAGGTGTGGGCTGGGGTTTCCTGCCAAACCCGGGCCCACAGGCCTCCAGTAACAGGAGCCGGTGTCAGGGAGCAGGGGTGCAGTGAGGAGTGTATGTGGGGAGGGTGAGGGCAGCAGCTCACTGCTGACAGAGGCAGAGCAGACTGGACTGTGGGATGTGATCACTGCGTTACGCTGGCTCCAGATTCACATCCCATGCAGCACTGTGGGACAGGATATATTTTACACTATTTATAAACATTATTCCAGGTCCCCATCCAAGTGTAAGAGAGGGGGAGGTGACCAGGAGAATATGTTTCAAAAAGGCTGGAAATGCCAGGAGTGGAGAGGCCGGGGCTGGAGATGGGTTCAGCATCAACCTGGACATCAAGGTTAAAAACTCCAGCAGTTACTTTGTGTATCAGTTGAATCCAACACCCCGTGGCCAGACTGTATATTGTACAGGTACGTGACTCTTCCCTATGGACAAGAGATGTGAGGGTAGTGTGGAAATCCTGGGTGCCCTGAGTCACTAATACATACAATGGACTCGCCTGCAGTCATTGATTACTTTGCTTGGTTCACCCGCACCCTGTCTGAAGTAAGCTCTGTGCATATTTATCAGCCTTTTTGTTTGTGACGGTGGGCAAATGCTCAAAGCTTGGACTTTTTAACTTGATTGAGGTCTTTATCTGTACCAGTACTGACCCTTCAGAACACATCTGCACTGACCATGATGCCAATTTGAAATATATCCTTCCATTCTCTGCCTCTTCATGTTTTTGGCTAAATGCCAATGAACTTTGCTGCCATAACTGCTTCATTCACCACCTCAGCTGTGCAGTCTGTGCATCCACCACTCTCTATGTAAAACAGATTTTGCCTCCTAAATCTCCTTTAAACTTTCTCCTCTCACCTTAATGCTCTGCCCTCTGGTATTGCAAGTTTCCATCCTCCCCTGTCTGTGCCCCCCCCCAAACACTATATACTTCTCTCAGGCCACCTGCCAGCTGTGGTCCGATGCTCAAGGAAAAATAATCCAAGCTTAAAATAATCTAATACTGTCCAATTCAGGCAACATTCTGGCAAAACTCTTCTGTACTCTCTCCAAATCCTCCAAGGAGGGGCTAAGCCTATTTTCCCTGTGGCTGAGGTGATTTAGATGGGATATTATAAACTAATGAGGAATATAGAGTGCAGGAAACTTTCCCCTCAGAGGCAGACAAAACTGGAGGGTATATATTTACGGTGGGGGGGGGGGGGAAGAGATTTAGAAGGCAGATGTCATCTCCAGAGAGTAGTGCCCACATGGAATACACTGCCTCAGAGATCTTTATTTGGGTGATGATGTTATATTTCATAGAGTACAGCGGATGTTAGTGGATGTGGGTGGGTGGGTGTACAAGAGTCTGTGTGACTTTGATTAAACTGGACATTAACTCTGACCATCATCGTGCCCCCAGCCGCAGACTCCGCACTCGGTGATCCGTGTGTAAACCGTACCGTCCTGGATCAGCCCTGGAGGAGCACGGGTTGTACCAACACTGAGTGCACCAGTGGGGACTGGAAGAATGGGGATGACAACCACAGAGTGGGGTGGTACAGATTTAAGAGGTAAAACAAGGAGATCATCATGTTAGTTAATGACGTAGAAAATGTATTGGAAACACAGGCCAATGAGGGAAAATGGATAGAGACCGGGGTGATCAATGACAGTAATGGGCCAATGAGAGGATATAGGAACTGGGATCACCAGTGACAGTAATGGACAGTGTGGATACAGGGAGACTGGGATCATCAGTGACAATAATGGACAGTGTGGATACAGGGAGACTGGGATCATCAGTGACAGTAATGGACAGTGTGGATACAGGGAGACTGGGATCATCAGTGACAGTAATGGACAGTGTGGATACAGGGAGACTGGGATCATCAGTGACAGTAATGGACAGTGTGGATACAGGGAGACTGGGATCATCAGTGACAGTAATGGACTCAGAGAGTGGTGAAGGTGTGGAATTCCCTGCCTCAGAAGGCAGTGGAGGCCAGTTCGTTGGATGCTTTCAAGAGAGATCTGGATAGAGCTCTTAAGGATAGCGGAGTGAGGGGGTATGGGGAGAAGGCAGGAACGGGGTACTGATTGAGAGTGATCAGCCATGATCGCATTGAATGGCGGTGCTGGCTCGAAGGGCTGAATGGCCTACTCCTGCACCTATTGTCTATTGTCTATTGACAGTGTGAATACAGGGAGACTGGGATCATCAGTGACAGTAATGGACAGTGTGGATACAGGGAGACTGGGATCATCAGTGACAGTAATGGACAGTGTGGATACAGGGAGACTGGGATCATCAGTGACAGTAATGGACAGTGGATACAGGGAGACTGGGATCATCAGTGACAGTAATGGGAGAGTGTGGATACAGGGAGACTGGGATCATCAGTGACAGTAATGGGACAGGGAGTGGTTTATTATCCAGAACACACACCCAAAGGATGAGATGCAATCAGTGCAAATATTATGTGTAAGGATCATTTCAATGGTCAAATAGGGAAAGCACTGAAGAATTTTGGTCCAAATACATGCAAATGGGATTTGACAAAAGAGTGAGCCTGGACGTTGTGGACTGAAGGGCCATTACTGCACTGTACAAGCTGCATGACTCTGAGGGGGCAATAAATGAATGAATCCCTGTGGTGAGTGAATATTGAGAGTGGGTCCAATGCCAGTCTCTCTCTGGGTGAACAAACTCCCTCAGTTCAGGGGCTGACTCTCTGATTGTTGTTTCAGTTCCAGCGGACGGAAGATTCCCGAGACTGTTGTTCCCACCCATCACTGCTCCGGGACCAGCCCGGGCTGGTTAAACGGTAGGGTCAGAGTGTGCAACTCTGGGGCTCGGGGATGGCCGGGGAGGGTCAGAAGAGGGGAGAGTGCCCCTGATGGGAACTGACAGGTGAAGCCCTGCCCCTGATGGGTGCTGACAGGTGAAGCCCTGCCCCTGATGGGTGCTGACAGGTGAAGCCCCGCCCCTGATGGGCACTGACAGGTGAAGCCCTGCCCCTGATGGGTGCTGACAGGTGAAGCCCTGCGCACGATGAGCGCTGACAGATGAAGCCCTGCCCCTGATGGGCACTGACAGGTGAAGCCCTGCCCCTGATGGGTGCTGACAGGTGAAGCCCCGCCCATGATGAGCACTGACAGATGAAGCCCCGCCCACGATGAGAGCTGACAGGTGAAGCCCCGCCCCTGATGGGTGCTGACAGGGGAAGCCCCGCCCCTGACACATCGGCACCCATCATTGTGCTTCCCATCATAAGTTCATCAGTGATAGGAGCAGCCTCAGTCCATTTGGCCCATCAAGTCTACTCCGCCTTTTAATCGTGGCTGATCTATATCTCCTTCCCAACCCCATTCTCCTGCCTTGTCCCCATAACCTCAGACCCGGCACCCCAGGGTGTCACCACCTGGAGCTGTTCTCAGTGCTGCTGTGGGGAGTGTGGGTGGGGAGGGTGAGGGCAGCAGCTCACCACTGACTGAGGCAGGTCAGACTGGACGGTGGGTTGTGATCACTCTGTTACACCGGCTCCACATTCACATCCCATGCAGCACTGTGGGACTGGGTACATTTTACAATGTTTATAAACCTCATTCCAGGTCCCCATCCCAGTGTGGGAGACGGGGAGGTAACCAGGACAGTCTGTTTCACCTGGGATGGAAAGCACTGTGAGACACAGCATGAGATCAAGGTGAAACACTGCAGCGGTTTCTTTGTGTATCGGCTGGAACCCACACTCTGCTGTAACAAGGTGTATTGTACAGGTACGACGCAGTTCCCAGTAATGCATCTGAGAGGTTGGTGGGAAAATCCGGCAAGTGCTGAGTCAGCAATTATCCAAACACTGGTGATCACCTCGGTTCACAGTCCCACACCGACTGTCTGAGCCAAACCACGGGGGCCTGACCCCCACCCCGTCACTGACCCCAACACACATGCAGGATGGCCCCTGTCCCAGCTCACCCACCCACCCACCCATTGCCCCACCCTGTCACTCACCCACCCACCCACCCATTGCCCCACCCTGTCACTCACCCACCCACCCACCCATTGCCCCACCATGTCACTGACCCACCCACCCATTGCCCCCACCCTGTCACTCACCCACCCACCCACCCATTGCCCCACCCTGTCACTGACCCACCCACCCATTGTCCCCACCCTGTCACTGACCCACCCACCCATTGTCCCCACCCTGTCACTCACCCATTGTCCCCACCCTGTCACTGACCCACCCACCCATTGTCCTCACCCTGTCACTGACCCACCCACCCATTGTCCCCACCCTGTCACTCACCCATTGTCCCCACCCTGTCACTGACCCACCCACCCATTGTCCCCACCCTGTCACTCACCCATTGCCCCCACCCTGTCACTGACCCACCTCACGTGCAAGATGTCCCCTGACCCAGCTCACCGACTCGCTCATTGCCTCCATCCTTTATGGACAAGACAGTTCCCTCGTTTCCCACTCACTCAGCATTCAGGTCCTAGCTGTCCCCCCCCCCCCCCCCCCCCCCCCCCCCCCCCCCGGGCAGGACACAGCCACCACCCCTTTGTAACCGTTCCCTGCCCCCTCCACTTCCAGGAATCAACCAAACCATGCTACTCCTCCCCAAGTCCCAGCGACGCGTTTATTGCTGTATCCCGTCTGCTCTCTCGACCATCCCCTCCCCTCACCACCAACCGGGAATCAGCCGTCTCAACCCCGACCCCTCCGGGACCCGCGGTCCCCTCCCCTCCCCCTGGATCCAGCCATCGATTCCCTCCCGCATCGCATCCCATCCGACCCTCCCCCCGACCCTCCTCCTACTCCCTTCTATGGTACCCAGCCATCCCGTCCACTCCCCCCACACCTCCCCCACAACCCAGCTGTCCCCTCCCCCACCTCCAATCCATCCGCCCATTGAGCTGAGTCATATCCCCTCCCCCACCCCAGTATCTGGCCTTCCCCACCCCCATGCCAGTATCTGACCGTCCCCTCCCCCACCCCAGTATCTGGCCGCCCCCTACACCCCAGTATCTGACCGTCCCGCCCCCCCCCCACCCCAGTATCTGGCTGTCCCCTACACCCCAGTATCTGGCCGTCCCCTCCCCCCACCCCAGTATCTGGCCGTCCCCTCCCCCCACCCCAGTATCTGTCCGTCCCCTCCCCCACCCCAGTATCTGGCCGTCCCCTCCCCCCACCCCAGTATCTGTCCGTCCCCTCCCCCACCCCAGTATCTGGCCGTCCCCTCCCCCCACCCCAGTATCTGGCCGTCCCCTCCCCCACCCCAGTATCTGGCCGCCCCCTACACCCCAGTATCTGACCGTCCCGCCCCCCCCACCCCAGTATCTGCCCGTCCCCTCCCCCACCCCAGTATCTGGCCGTCCCCTCCCCCACCCCAGTATGTGGCCGTCCCCTACACCCCAGTATCTGGCCGTCCCCTCCCCCACCCCAGTATCTGCCCGTCCCCTCCCCCACCCCAGTATCTGACCGTCCCCTACCGCAGCACACAGCCGTCTCCCCTCTTCGCCACCCAGTACCGGCCGTCCCTTCCCCCTATGTCCAAGCCCTTCCCTCCTCCTCTTCCCTTCCTCGGGACGAGGGAGAGATGGGAGGGCGATGGGGAGAGAGTGGAAAAGGGGGAGGGGGTAGTCAGCCTGGGGAGGAGCAGGAGGGGGAAAGTCAGGGTCTGGGATGGGGATGGAGGGAGCGGGGGAATGTGCAATGAAACGAGCGCATAGAGACAGAAGGTGTGCACTGAGTAACGGCTGGAATGATGGAATGGAGGGAGAGGGGAGCCGAGCAGACTGATGCAGGAGAGGGCTGGACAATGTGGATCACCAGACACTGGTGTTGCTGTGCACTTCAGTCACCTTCCATCCACAGAGCTGCTGGATTATTTCCCCACTCCACCCACTGTCTGTCCACACTTTATTACAGATCCAGCCTCCGTACCAACTGAGGAACCCCAGGAAACAACACCCGAACCCCGGGAGGATTTGTCCACCGTCCCAGAACCAGATACAAGCTCAGGTATCGATGGAGGGATCATTGGAGCAGTGGGGGACAAGTTGGGGAGGGTAACATGAGAAGAGAGGGTCTGGAGTGGAGGAGCAGAGAGTGTGGGGTGGGGGAGGAGGGGGACTGGAGTGGGGGGAGGAGAATACCCAGGGAGAGTGGAGTTGGAGCATTGCGGAGAGGGTAGAGATTCAGAGTGAGGGGCGGAGGTTTGTGGAGAGAGGAGGAGAAAGGGCAAGTAGAAATGTGTGAAACGAGTAAGTGTAGAAGAATTAAACGGGCGGTAAGGAGGGAATGGGTGATTGGAGACCAGGCCTGTACTCGCTGGAGTTTAGAAAGTTGAGGGGGAGATCACATCAAAACTTACCCTATAATGAGAGGCCTAGATAGAGTGGATATGGAGAGGATGTTTCCAGTATTGAAAGAGTATAGGGCCAATGGGCACAGCCTCAGAATAAAGAGACATACCTTTAGATACGAGCTGAGGAAGATTTATCTCACCAGATGGTGGTGAATCTGTTGAATTCATTGCCACAGAAGGCTGTGGACATTGGTATCTCCAAGACGATGGTATTTTTAAAGTGGAGATTAACAGTTTTTGATTACGAAGATGGACAATGGTTTCGAGGAGAAAGAGAATAGGGTTGACAGGGAACGATATACAGTATCAGCCATGACTAAATGGCGGAGTGGCCGATGGGCCGAATCAGGGAGAGAGAGAGTCAGGGAGAGAGAGAGAGAGTCAGGGAAAGAGAGAGAGAGAGTCAGGGAGAGAGAGAGAGAGTCAGGATGAGAGAGAGAGAGAGTCAGGGAGAGAGAGAGAGAGAGAGAGTCAGGGAGAGAGAGAGAGTCAGGGAGAGAGAGAGAGTGAGGGAGAGAGAGAGTGAGGGAGAGAGAGAGAGACGGAGAGGGTGATGGAGGGAGAGAGAGTGAGGGAGAGAGTGTAAGAGAGTGTGAGAGAGAGAGTGTGAGAGAGAGTGTGTGAGAGAGAGTGAGAGAGAGAGAGAGAGAGAGAGAGAGAGAGAGAGAGAGAGAGAGAGAGAGAGAGAGAGAGAGAGAGAGAGAGAGAGAGAGAGGGAGAGAGAGAGAGAGGGAGAGAGAGAGAGAGAGAGAGAGAGAGAGAGAGAGAGAGAGAGAGAGAGAGAGAGAGTTAGGGAGAGAGAGAGTGAGGGAGAGAGAGAGTGAGGGAGAGAGAGAGTGAGAGAGTGGGGGAGAGAGAGAGGGTAATTCGGGGAGAGAGAGAGTCGGAGAGAGAGAGAGAGTCGGAGCGAGAGTGTGAGAGCACTCTGCAAAAGCCTGGCTTCACAAGGGAGCGAGGCGTAGATCGTGTTCGAGGAGGATGCAATGTTGAAGACGAGACGTGTGACCTGTGAGAGTTGGTATTTTTTGGTGTTTGCACGGACTCTTTGTCTGCAGCCGCCTTCCCACCTGATGAGCTGATCATTCTGTTTTAATCTCTCACCCTCCCTCTCCCGCCTCCATTCTCTTCTTCCAGATCCACCGTCGGGCACAACTCAGGAACCCCAGGGAGCAACGAGTGGAGACTCAAGTCAAGGATTGACCAGTGACCCAGCAGGGTCTGCAAGCTCAAGTATTAGTGGTGGGGAACATGAAACACAGGAACAGGCCCATTGTCCCACAATATCCGTGTCGTTAAACATATCTCCCCTGCCTGCACGTAATCCATATCCCTCCATTCATTGCATGTCCACTTGCCTAAACAAAAGATTCCTTGATAGCCACTACCTCTGATACTCAATGCCCTGACCGATGAAGGCAAGCATACCATATGTCATTTGATCATTGCCACTTTCAGGTTGTTATGGACTTGGACCCCAAACCCCCTCTGCACATCAATGGTCTCAAGGGTCTCGCTATTAACTCCATATTTTATCCTGAAATATGTCCTTCCAAAGTGCAACACCTCACACTTACTTGGATTAAATTCCATCTACAGTTTCTCTGCCCATTTCTACATCTACATCCCACAAATCTACATCCCGCTGAATACTTTGACAACATTCATCACCATCCGCACCTTCACCAATTTTATCATCTCCACACAGTTACAAAAGACACAAAGTGGTGGACTAACTCAGCAGGTCAAGCAGCATCTCCGGAGATCATTGACATTTCCCAGTGAAACTCCCACGTCAGATTTGGACTTGCATAACAACAGTCCATTTCAGTCTCCCAAGTTCCTGCCTAATAATGCTGTAATGGACCCTGTACCAATTTAATAATTCCCCCAAGATCCAGACAGACCTATTCATAAGTCTCTTAAAACTATGGAGCTGTAATCTTTGTTGCCAAAATGCTCTCTCACTGAAACACCAGGAGAGGCTCATTTCCTGGCTCATAAAAGGGAAGGTTCTTCCCCTTGGACGTTACATGGTTGCATGTTGGGAAGTGAAACTGGACAGAGTGAATGATAGAGTTCCCTGAAAGTGGAGTCACGAGTAGATAGGGTGGCAAAGAAGGCTTTAGGTTATGATGGGAATTGATAGGGTGAATGCACAGCACCTTTTATCCAGAGTTGGGGAAGCAAGAACCACCAGACATAAATTTAAGATAAGAGGGGAAAGATTTGATAGGAGCATGAGGGGCAACCATTTCATGTCGTGTGGTGGATGTATGGAACAAACTGCTGGAGAAGATAGTTGAGGCAGATACAATAACAAGATGTAAAAGTCACTTGGACATGTGCATGGATAATAACGTTTTACCGGAATATGGGCAACATGTGGACAAATGGGACTAACAGATAAATCGGCATGAACGAGGTGGGCCGATGGACCTGTTTCTGTGCTCTATGGTCAATCCCTGAAATTCACCCTGACTCTAAAGGGGAGAGGGAGGGGGCACGTGGAGTGAAGAGCGTTTTTGATGGAGAGTGGGTGACGGGATATCAGATGATGCTGATATCTCCACATTGGCACTCCTTGAATTGCTGTCCACATCTCGGAGTTTGATGCCATGTTGCGGTGTTGCCAGACTACCGTCTCTCTGTTCCTTCATTCCAGATCCCAAGATCTCCACAGGGGAACAGACCCAGGGATCATCAACTGGAGAATCTACCCAGGAACCGTCTTCCGTTCCAGTGGGAGACACGTCCTCAGGTACTAAGCCCCTTCATACGTTGTCGCCTGTCCTTGCAGCCAGCTTTTGGAGAGGACAGTAGTTTGTTCTGCAGTCGACACAATTCCCCTTGGATTGAGGTTGGTTGAGGGAACCACTCCAGAAATACTGCCTCACCCGCTAAGTTACTCCAACACTATATGTCTTTTTTTGTGAACCAGCATCTGCAGTTCATTATGTCTCCACATGGGGTTTAATTTAGTTTTACAGTGTGGAAACAAGCCCTTTGGCTCTCCGAGCCCACGATGACCAGTAAACACTAGCACTATCCAACACACTAGGGACAACTTACAATATTTGCTGAAGCCAAATTAACCAACAAACCTATGTATTTAGAAAGTGGGAGGTAACCGGAGCGGCTGGGGAAAGCACACTGGCTCACAGGGAGAACTTACCAACTCCATGCAGACAGCACCTGCAGTCAGGATGGAAGCCAGGGCTCTGGCGCTGTAAGGCAGCAATAACCGGGGTGGGAAAGGTCCTTGATTATGTTGGCTGTTTTCCTGAGACAGTGTGAAGTGCAGATGGAGCCAATGGTGGGGAATCAGGTCTGCGTAACAGACTTGGCAACATCCACAACTCTGCAATTTCTTGCTGTCTTGGGCAGAGCTGCTCCCAAACCAAGCTGTGATGCAACAATGTTGTGAGATGGTGTGTAGTTGGATTACTGATGATATTTGTAAGGTGCTGTGATGACTCGGGGACAAGAGGGGTCAGTGTTTAGGCCTCAGCGAGTCATTATGAGTAAAATAACTTGGCTGAGACGAATAATTGTTAGTGTTCCCTGAGGACAGAGATAAATCCAGATATTCCCCCACTGACCCACAGTGTCCCTCACTGTCCACAGTCAGTGTTCCCTGGGGACTGAGATACACCCGGATATCTCCCACTAACACCAGTGTCCCTCACTGTCCACAGTCAGTGTTCCCTGGGTGGGGGAGTGAAAGGAGAATTGGAATGTCCCAGAGAGGGGGAAGGAGTGGACTGAAGAGAGGGTGTGTAGATAGAGGAGGACTGGGAGAGTGGGGGATTTTGGACGTGCACAGTTCTACTGCCGGACACGCCAGCCCACCTTTCAATGACAGGAATCATTGAAGGAAATGGTGTTCCCCTTGGTCAGTTCCCAAAATTCATCGTGACTCGGACTGAGGAGAGTGAGGTGGTTGATGGAGGTTTGAAAGGGAAAGGCAGTGAAATGGGACAGATGATGGTTTCAATAGACAATAGACAATAGGTGCAGGAGTAGGCCATTCAGCCCTTCGAGCCAGCACCGTCATTCAATGCGATCATGGCTGATCACTCTCAATCAGTACCCCGTTCCTGCCTTCTCCCCATACCCCCTCACTCCGCTATCCTTAAGAGCTCTATCCAGCTCTCTCTTGAAAGCATCCAACGAACTGGCCTCCACTGCCTTCTGAGGCAGAGAATTCCACACCTTCACCACTCTCTGACTGAAAAAGTTCTTCCTCATCTCCGTTCTAAATGGCCTACCCCTTATTCTTAAACTGTGGCCCCTTGTTCTGGACTCCCCCAACATTGGGAACATGTTTCCTGCCTCTAATGTGTCCAATCCCCTAATTATCTTATATGTTTCAATAAGATCCCCCCTCATCCTTAACTTAAATTATTGCATCGTATGGGAGGCGCATTCCCAATCTCGTTGTACCCCTGGGTACAATGACAATAAAGATATATTGTATTGTATTGTATTGTATTGTATTGTATCCTTCTAAATTCCAGTGTATACAAGCCTAATTGCTCCAGCCTTTCAACATACGACAGTCCCGCCATTCCGGGAATTAACCTAGTGAATCTACGCTGCACGCCCTCAATAGCAAGAATATCCTTCCTCAAATTTGGAGACCAAAACTGCACACAGTACTCCAGGTGCGGTCTCACCAGGGCCCGGTACAACTGTAGAAGGACCTCTTTGCTCCTATACTCCACACACCGCTCCTCAAAGACAACATCAAAGTAAATGTGAAGGCATACAACATGGCAAAGATTGCCGGGAAGCTAGAGGTTTGGAAAGCTTTTAGGAACCACCGTTTAAGAAGGGATCGAGGCAATAGAAAGGAAATTTTAGTCTGACTTCAGTGATCTCTAAGATTTTAGAGTCCATTATTATTAGTCAAGTTTATTTGTCACATACACATACATGATGTGCAGTGAAATGAAAGTGGCAATACCTGTGGATTGTGCAAAAAAAGAATTACAGTTACAGCATATAAATTAAAGTTAATACAGATAAGACAAAATTTAGTCCCTGGAGTTATAATAGTTAACAGTCCTGATAGCCTGTGGGAAGAAACTCCGTCTCATCCTCTCCGTTTTCGCAGCGTGACAGCGGAGGCGCTTGCCTGACCGTAGCAGCTGGAACAGTCCGTTGCTGGGGTGGCAGGGGTTCCTCATAATCTTGCTTGCTCTCGATCTACACCTCCTGATGTATAGGTCCTGCAGGGGACGAGTGTAGTTCCCATGGTGCGTTCTGCCGAATGCACTATTCTCTGCAGGGCCTTCCTGTCAAGATTCAAGATTCAAGATAGCTTTATTTGTCATCCAATATTGGACGAAATTCAGTCACCCTGGGCAGAGCTGTTCCCAAACCAGACTGTGATGTTGCCGGACAGGATGCTCTCTACAGCCTCAGAGTAGAAGCAATGAAGGATCCTCAGAGACACTCTGAATTTCCTCAGCTGTCTAAGGTGGTAAAGGCGCTGCTTTGCCTAACCCACCAGTGCGGCAATGTGTGTTGTCCATGTCAGATCCTCTGTGATGTGGACTCCCAGGTATTTAAAGCTGCTTACCCTATCCACAGTAGACCCATTTATATCCAGTGGCGTGTACGTCCTTGGATGTTGAGCCCTTCTAAAGTCCACAATCAGCTCTTTAGTTTTTTTGACATTCAAGGGGAGGCTATTGTCCTGACACCAGAGTGCCAGATCAGCCACCTCCTCCCGGTAGGCCATCTCATCGTTGTCGGAGATCCGGCCCACCACCACATTGTCATCAGCAAACTTGATGATCAGCAGTCATGTATGTACAGGGAGTTCAGTAGGGGGCTAAGGACGCAACCCTGGGGGGATCCTATGTTCAGGGTGAGGGGGCTAGATGTGTGTTCCCCATCCTGACCACTCGGGGCCTGATGGTGAGAAAGTCCAGGACCCAGGCACACAGAGGGGTGCTAAGCCCCAGTTCCAGCAGCTTCTCAGCCAGTCTGGTGGGGACTATGGTATTGAAAGCTGAACTAAAGTCAATGAACAGCATCCTCACATAGCGCCCCCTTCTGGCTGTCCAGATGAGAGAGAGCGGTGTGCAGAACCTGGGAGACCGCATCATCCGTGGACCTGTTCGGACGGTATGCGAACTGTAGTGGGTCCATGTTGCGAGGAAGGAGGGCACAGATGTGCTTCTTGATTAGTCTCTCGAAGCATTTCATGACAACCGAGGTGAGGGCCAACCGGTCGGTAGTCATTTAAACAAGCTGGAGAGGCATTCTTTGGCACCGGTACAATAATGGATAAGCTTTCAGGGTACTCGGCCGCATGTCATCAAATAGACCAAAATCAACATCGTTTTGTTCAGGGGTGATCTTGCCCGACAAATCTGTTGGAATTCTTTGAGGAAGCAACAAGCAGGACAGATAAAGGCGAGTCTGTAGGGACATAGGGATTGGCTGAGAGTTCGAGCCTTGGATTGGCTAACGATGTCACGAGGTGGGCCAGCGCGGGAGAGTCTAGTGTTGAACTCCGTCCGGTAAGGACGTATTCGTTGGTTGTCTATAGTTGTGAGTATTGCGTTTGTTACGGGGTTTTTGCCCATGCAAATAAACTCCGTCTTCAACACTCACCCGCTTCTGGACTCGCCACAAGTCAGAGGTTGTTGTTAACTTAGATTTTCAGAAGGCCTCTGATAAGGTGCTGCAAGTGAGGCTGCTCAACTAGATAAGAGCCTGTGGTATTAGAGGCAAGGTACTAACATGGAATAACGGTGGGCAGGCTGTCAGAAGGCAAAGAGTGTGAATAAAGGATGCGCTTTCTGGTTGGCTGCCGGTGACGTGTGGTGTTCCACAGCGGCCAGTGTTGAGTCCACTACTTTCCATGTTACATGTTAATGATTGGTGTGATGGAATTGATGCATTGTGGCCAAGTTTGGCGATAATATGAAGATAGATGTAGGGGCAGGTAGTATTGAGGAAGCAGGGACTTTGCAGAAGGACTTGGGTAAATTGGCAGATTGGGGAAAGAAGTGGCAGATGGAATACAGCAGAGCAAAGTGTACGGTCATGCACTTTGGTAGAAGAAATAAATGTTTAGACTATTTTCTAAATAGAGGATCAATAAATCTGAATTGGGTGTTGGGAATGCTGGTGCAGGATTCCCAAAAGATTAACTTGCAGGTTCATTCGCTGGTAAGGAACACAAATGCAAGGTTAGCATTATTTTTCAGACTAGAAGATAAAACAAATGATGTAATGCTGAGGCTTTATAAGGTGCTGGTTTCATATTAAAACTATTCTCCCTCGTCTTTGACATTTTCACCCTGTGGTAAAAGTTCTAATCCTATCAATGCCCCTCATAATTGTATTTACTTCTGTTCGGTCTCCACTCAGCCACGACGACCCAGAGAAAACAATCCAGGTTTGTCCAAACCTTCATGACAGCCAATACCATCTAATCCAACCCACATTCTGGTACATCTCCACTGGGTGGAAATGTCAAAGCTGAGGGAGCATGGTTTTAATATGAAAGGAGCAAAGTTTAAGGGAGATGTGGGGACAATTTGTTTTTTGACACAGTGAGTAGAGGATGTCTGGAGCGGCTCCCAGGGGTATTGGTGAAACCTCTCCATAACCACCACATCCTTCCTGTAATGGGGTGACCAGAATGACAAACAACACTTCAAATGCAGCCTATCCACAGTCCTATATAACAGTCGAGGGAAGAGTTATAGAGATAATTTATGTTCCCAAAATGGGAAAATAAAACAAGACTGGAAGATAAAACAAATGATGTAATGCTGAGGCTTTATAAGGTGCTGGTTAGATCAGCAGAATATTACGAGATCTTTTTGGCCTCGTATCTGTGGAAGGATCTGCTGACATTGGAGAGGGTCCATATATTTATATCAATGATCCGGTGGGTGAATGGGGATGAAGAGTGTTTGACGGGCAGGGCCTGTGGTCACTGGATATTAGAAGGTCAAGGGGGGGTGGATCTCATTGAATCCCACTGAATAATGAAAGGCCCAGACAGTGTGGATGCGGAGAAGATGTTTCCAGTGGAGGGAGAGTCAAGGAGCAGAGGGCACATCCTGAGAATACAAGAATGTATCTCTAAGGTGAAATGAGGAAGAATTTCTTTAGCCAGAGGATGGTGAATCTGTAGAATTCATTGCCACAGATGGTGGTGGAGGCTGTCATTGGGTATTTTTAAAGCAGAGATTGATAGGCTCTTGATTAATAAAGATATTAAAGGTTCCAGGGAGAATGCAGGGGAATGGCGATGAGAGGGGAGATGCCATGATGGTGGATCAAGCCCGATGGGCCAAATGGCTTCATTCTGCTCCAATGTCTTATGGTCTTCTGATTGTTTGGGGTTGGACTTTCCTCCTTTAGACATTGGTGATGTTTCTGGTCCTGGAGACACCTCCCATCTCTCCAGCCTTTTCCCATTTCCCCGCGCTCCACAATTATCTGCCTGACCCGGAGTTGGACACCACTCGGGCACCCAAGGGAGCCACGACTGGAGACCCTGGTCCCGGTTTGACCAACACCCCAGCAGGGTCTGTAGGTTCCGGAATCAGCGCTGGGATCACTGATGGGAACGCCGCTCCCTGTGGTCAGTCCGGCGGCTGGTCCACACACGGACTACGGGAGAGTTAGCAGTTAAGGAGGGAGAGTTAGCAGTTAAGGAGGGAGAGTCGCTGGAGGAGATGGTGTTGTTTGGGTCAGCGAGCGGTCGAGGTTTCTCACGAGCTTGAAGTCCGCCATTCCCCAATTTCCTGTCACATGCAGGCGATATAATTTGGTGATTCCACTCTCACTCTCCCGTCTCTTCACTTGTTCCAGGGCCCCAGAGTGCCGGAGGTGAGGAACACAAAGAGTCAACAACCAGAGACCCCAGCGGGACACCGTCCGCTGCCCCAGAGAGAGAGACGTGTTCAGGTATCAGGTCTTGTGTGTGGTGTGGTCGTCAGTCAGAGACAGTGCCCAGTGTCACCCCGTGTGGTGGTCAGTCAGAGACAGTGCCCAGTGTCACCCCGTGTGGTCGTCAGTCAGAGTCAGTGCCCAGTGTCTCCCCGTGTGGTCGTCAGTCAGTCAGTGCCCAGTGTCACCCCATGTGGTCGTCAGTCAGTGCTCAGTGTCTCCCCGTGTGGTCGTCAGTCAGAGTCAGTGCCCAGTGTCTCCCCGTGTGGTCGTCAGTCAGTCAGTGCCCAGTGTCACCCCATGTGGTCGTCAGTCAGTGCTCAGTGTCTCCCCGTGTGGTCGTCAGTCAGAGTCAGTGCCCAGTGTCTCCCCGTGTGGTCGTCAGTCAGTCAGTGCCCAGTGTCACCCCATGTGGTCGTCAGTCAGTGCTCAGTGTCTCCCCGTGTGGTCGTCAGTCAGAGTCAGTGCCCAGTGTCTCCCCGTGTGGTCGTCAGTCAGAGTCGGTGCCCAGTGTCTCCCCGTGTGGTCGTCAGTCAGAGTCGGTGCCCAGTCAGTACCGTGGGCCGTGTCTGCTCTGACTGAGAACTGCTGCCCTTGGGTTGGTCCGGGTTCCTGCCCTTGTCTCCACCACCACTACCATCGCTCTGCCACAGACTGGGTCCCGTGGGCCGTGTCTGCTCACACAGCCGAGTGATGGACGCTCACTCCCACTTCCAGCCCCCTGGCTGCTGACGGAGGAGGAGTGCTGTTCGTGGGGGACCAGGACCTGGGATCGTCCGAGGACAGGAGGGCAGGTGAGAGTTCACCCAGCAGGTGAGAGTTGACCCGTCGTTACCCCCAGGCCCGGCAACTGTGCTCACAGTGACCCTCATCCTCACGGAGCATGGACCGCCCGCCGGGGAACGATCACCCAGCCAGTCTGTCCGGTCCACAGTCACTCTGCCCGTCCACAGTCACTGTCCACGTTCCCAGTCAGTCTCCCCATCCACGGTCAGCCTCCCCGTCCCCAGTCAGTCTCTACCCCGTCCCCAGTCAGTCTCTGCCGTGTCCACAGTCAGTCTATCCCGTCCCCGGTCAGTCTCTGCCCCGTCCCCGGTCCGTCTCCCCTCCGGACCCCAGTCGAACTCCCCCCCCCGACCCCAGTCAAACTCCTCCCGACCCCAATCAGTGTCCCCATCCCTTTTACAGAAATTACCCAGTCGGAGGGGGAAGGGCCATCGCCGGTGTGAAGGGGGCGGGGGGGGGGAGGGGAAATTGCCCTGGGGTGAGGGGAGAATTCTTTGGTTTCAGGTTTGGGGTAGGTTTATCCACATGATGGAGGAGAGGTGTGAGGGGGAGAGGGTGTCTATCCGCACGATGGAGAGGAGGGAGAGAGTAGGTGCATCCACACTATGGAGGAGAGGTTTGAGGGGGTAGATGTATCCTGATGATGGAGGAGAGGAGTGAGGGGGAGGGGGTAGGTGTATCCACACAATGGAGGAGAGGAGTGAGGGGGAGGGGGTAGGTGTATCCACACAGTGGAGGAGAGGGGTGAGGGGGAGGGGGTAGGTGTATCTACACAATGGAGGAGAGGAGTGAGGGGGAGGGGGTAGGTGTATCCACACAATGGAGGAGAGGAGTGAGGGGGAGGGGGTAGGTGTATCCACACAATGGAGGAGAGGAGTGAGGGGGAGGGGGTAGGTGTATCCACACAATGGAGGAGAGGTGTGAGGGGGTGGGTGTATCTACACAATGGAGGAGAGGAGTGAGGGGGAGGGGGTAGGTGTATCCATACAATGGAGGAGAGGAGTGAGGGGGAGGGGTGGGTGTATCTACACAATGGAGGAGAGGAGTGAGGGGGAGGGGGTAGATGTATCCACACAATGGAGGAGAGGAGTGAGGGGGAGGGGGTGGGTGTATCTACACAATGGAGGAGAGGAGTGAGGGGGAGGGGGTAGGTGTATCCATACAATGGAGGAGAGGTGTGAGGGGATTCTCCAGGATGGTGGAGGGATGGGTTGAATTCCCTGCATTGATGTGGAAGGTGTTCCTTCGGTGGGTGGGGTGGGTGTGGGGGTGGGTGGGTGGCTTTGCACGCTTTGGTATGCGTGTGTGTCTATGTGTGTGGGGGTGGGGATTATGGAGATTCCCCTGGGTGGTGGGTTTCCCTGTTGTGTGGACAGGGGGATTTCCATCGTGTGTGAGGAAGGCGTTTCCAGTGGTTGGGGGAGGGGACGTTACTTCCATTCCTGTGGTTGGGGCAGGGGGAGGCAGGAACTTAACAACGTTTATGAGAGAGGTGATTTGGAAGGAATGTGTTCGCCTGGTGTTCGGGGATGGAGTTTGTGCTGAGAACAGGGATTTTCCTGGCGTTTGGTGACGTGTTCTGCTGGTTTTCGGGGATGGAGTTGGTGGTGTTAAGGGGAGGGAATCTCCTGGTGTTTAGTGACAGATTGTTCTGGTGTTTGGGGATGGAGTTGGTTAAGGGGAGGGAATCTCTGGTGTTTGTAAACGGGTTCTGCAGTGACGGGATCTGTGCTCTCCAGCTCTGGGCCATGATCCCACACAGTGCAGTCTCACCCTCCATCCACTGCTCTGGTCCACAGTTACATGAGGTGCTGAGGAAGCAGCTGCCCTGTGAACAAGTCAAGCCCAAGGGCCCACAGACTGGAAAACGCCAGAAGAGGGGAAGGAACTGAGCCGGAAGGTTCTGGATTGCGATCATCCAACACATCACAGGATGACGCGGGGAGGTGGTGGGTGTGTGGGATGGGGTAGGGTAGACGTGTGGGTGGGCAGTTGGGGAAGGGTGGGGTGGGGAGGCATGTGATTGAGAGTGTGGTGGAGCGGGCAGGTGGAGAGGGGTGGGATTCTTTTGTAGGGTGGGGTGGGTGTGTGTGTTGGGGTAGGGTGGGATGGGCGTGCGGGGTGGCGTGTGGTGAATGGGCTGGGCGTGTGGGCAATGTGTGTGGGTTGGGGTGGGATGGGCGTGCGGGGTGGGGTGGGTGTGTGTGTTGGGGTAGGGTGGGATGGGCATGCGGGGTGGCGTGTGGTGAATGGGCTGGGCGTGTGGGCAATGTGTGTGGATTGGGGTGGGATGGGTTATGGGGTGGGGGGTGGTGAATGGGCTGGGCGTGTGGACGATGTGTGTGGATTGGGGTGGTGGGTGTGTAGGGTGGGCTGATAGGCAGTGTTGGGTTGTGGTGGTTTGGCAGGAATCCAAGCTGATAGTGTCAGAGATATCTGTATTAACTGCCATCTGAATATTCCATCATAATTTCTGTGTTTTATTGATAAAGTTCCTATTTCATTCTGAAAATTACACAGTTGATTATTTCTCAGTGACATGACAGATTTAAACATGAATACATTCAATGACCTATTCCTGTAATGTCTCAATATTTCTGATGCATCTGACGCTACACACTGTTCAAGAATAATATATTTCAATGTTTCCGTTAGCTGTAATGCAACTTTAATTTACTAATATTATTAAAAGTAATACAATAAAGACACAAAGTAAATCCTGTGTAAATCTTTGCTGATCAAGGAGATCACTGGAAATAAACTGCAGATGACATAAAACCTGGTGGTGCTGCTGCCACTGAGGAGGGTTGTCTTGGGTACAAGGTGATGGTGATTAGTTGGTAAGATTGTCAGAGCGATGGCGATGGAACATAATCCTGTTAATTCTTGTGTGTGTCCTGCCTTTTGGTTCTAACTGACTGTGAGCTGATTCACTGAGGGAGGATTAATAACATTGGAACATCCTTTGGGCCTGAAATACCTGAGAATCACCCACACACCCACCACCATCCTATAGGAAGTTGAATGTAAGGGGAAAGGATGCAATCATGGTAAGTCCCTTAACAACATTGATGTGCAGAGGGATCATGGAATTCAAGTTCATAGCTCGATGAATGTGACAGAAAAAGTAGATGGGGTAGTAAAGATCGCGTATGATATGCTTGCCTTTATTGCCAGGGGCATTGAGTGGAAGGGTAAGATGCTGCTGTATAGGACTTTGGTTAAGCCTAATTTGGAGTATTGTATGCAGTGGAAGTCTCCCCGTTACGGGGAGGATGTGGGGACTTTGACAAGGGTGCAGAGGAAGTTTACTAGAATGCTGCCTGGATTAAAGTGTTTCACTACTAGGAGAGGTTGGATAAACTTAGATTGTTTGTTTCTGGAATGCCTGAGGTTGCGGGAAGATTTGATAGAAGTATATATAGTTATGAGAGGCATCGGTAGGTTAGACATTGAGAACCTTTTCCCAAGATGGAAGTGTCTAAGACTAGAGAGCGTAGGTATAAGGTGAGAGGGGGAAAGTACAAAGGAGATGTTTGAGGCAAGTTTTTTTACACAGAGAGTGATGGGGCCTGGAACGTATTGACAGGGGAGGTGGTGCAAGTAGATACGATAGTGGAGTTCAAGAAGCTTTTAGATCGGCACATATGGAAATTGTACCTCATGTGTGTAGGATAGAGTTAGTGTGCGGGGTCGCTGGTCGGCGCGGACCCGGTGGGCCAAAGTATCTCTAAACTAAACTACAATACTCCCTAGTTCCTACCATTCATTCGGAAAATCCTATCCTGGTTTGACTTGACCCAAATTGCATCACCTTGTATTTGCCTGGATTCGATTTGTCATTCCTCGGCTAAACTTACCCAGTTGATCAAAATCCCGCTACAATTCATGGCAAACTTTTGGCTGTCCACAATGTAACCTATTTTATTGCAATCTGCAAACTTACTGACTATGTCTAATACATTGCCAGCCAACGTGGACCCAATATGGACCCCTGAAATATAATAGTCATGGGCCACCAGTCCGAAAACCATTCTTCCACCATCACCCTCTGCTACCTTATATTAAGTCCATTAAATATCTCAATAGTATCCATTCCCTCCAACCCATACCATCAAACCTTGCAGAATAATCTTCCACACAGCATCTTATTGAATGCCTTGCTGAAGCCCATATAGATAATGTACATTACCCAACCATTATTATCCTATTTACAGCTTCATAAACTAAATCAAGTTTGTGGAACATGATCTCCTGCACACTATAGCTGTGCTTGCTGTTACTATTCAACCCCTGTCTTTTCAAATGCTTGTATTTTCTTAACCCTAAGAATCTCCTCAGTAACTTGCCTACCACAGATTAGTTAGCTTTCTCGTTCATAGTTCCCAGGTTTTTCTTTATACCCCTACTTAAATAAAGGAGCATCAGCCATCCACCATCTTACGGCACCTCACTCTGGCTAACAACGATGCCTATCTCTCAGCCGGCTTTCTTCTCCGGCTTCCCTCTGTGCTTTGAATATACCAGATCAGACACTGGAGATCTATTTACCTACATACATGACAATCAGCATCTCTAATGCAATGCGGACTAAACATCACTGTTAACCTTTGTGAATTCCCTGGTCTTCACATCTTTCTCCTTGGTAAAGCAGCCAAAATATTCAACGAGGCCCTCTCATAGGAGATCTACGGCTCTTCACATAAATGTCTGCGTAGCACTTTGATGTGCCCTATACTCTCTTTCCTTTTTCACCATTAAATAATCTGTACCTCTTGCCGTCCAGGGTTTCCCAGTACTGCCAGCCTTGCCATTCACTTTAAAAGGAACATGGAGGTCTTAAACTCTCACAGTTGCACTCAGAAAGATCGTCCACTTGCCAGACATTCCTTTGTCACAAACATTCAACAGAAGTACAGCAACGTAGTGCAGGAATGGGCCCTCCAGCACACAACACCCACGACGAACATAATACCAAACAAACTAATCTCGTCTGGCTCCACGTGATCCATATCACTTCATTCTCCCATCCATGTACCGATCTAAAAACCTCTTAAACATCAAGTCAAGTCAAGTTTATTTGTCACATACACATAAATGTGCAGTGAAATGAAAGATAACCCACAGTCCAACAATAAGAGCAATAAAAATAAGTAATAACACACACAATCAAACAAAAAGAAACATCCATCACAGTGAGTCTCCTCCAGTCACCTCCTCACTGTGATGCAAGGCCAGGATATATTTTTCTCTTCCCCTGCCGTCTTCTCCCGCGGTCAGGCTGTTGTAGTTGCCACGTACCAGGCCGCGCTGGACAGTGGAAGGTCCGCAGCGGGCCGACCCAAGCACTGCGATCCGGGGCGGGCAAAGACTCCGCTGCCGCCACTGCACGTCGGGGCGTCGGGGCTCCCGACATTGAAGCCCCCGCCGGGCAGAGAAAATCCTGCGGCCTATTTCAGGCCGCGCCAGACGGTGAAAGGTCCGCGGCGGGCCGACACAAGCCCCGCGATTCGGGACGGGCAAAGACGCTGCCGCTGTCGGAGCTCCCGATGTCGGCCCCCACCCAGGGCAGGGGCTGCGAGCTTCCGACATCCCCGCGGCCGGAGCTTCCACAGGCAAGTCCCAGGTGGAGGCCGTCAGCTCCAGGGGTTCTGGCCGATGGTAGGCCATAGCGTGAACGTAGACACGGCCCAGAAACAAAAGGTCGCGTCTCCGTTGGGAAGAGACAATTTTACATTTACAGTTCCAGCCACCCCCCTCCCCCCCCCCCCCCCCCCCGCATAGTACACAACCCCAAAAAACTACATCACATTTACACTACAATCAAGACAAAGAAACAACATAAAAACACAAAGACAGACGTACTGCAGGTAAGCCGCAGCTGCAAGGGCATCTGTCTCCAACACCAACCCTGGCAACACATGCCAGGCACCTACCACTATCTGTGTAACAACTCACTCCAATAAGAGTTTGCAGGCTACTGCCAAAACCATTGAAGTTCGCTTTGCCTCAATTCTAACTTTAACGTGAGGACCAGTTCTGCCCGTTTCCATAACCATGTAAAAACTAATATAACTATGGTCACTGGTCCTAAAGTGCTCCCGAAATGACATCTCAGTCACTTCCCCTGTCCCATTTTCCAAGAGTGAGTCAAACTTTGATCTATCCCAATGGGGGGTCCTTATATGTCAACTGGAGGACATTTGCTGAACACAGAGAAAGGGCTTCTATCTAAGCCCTTAGCACTTTGGCACTTTGGGATGCAGGGGAAATGCTGGGAACTATAGAACAGTGAGCTTAACATCTGCAGTTGGAAACTTATTTTTGAGTATTCTGAGGAATATGATAAACAGGCATTTAGATGGGCAAGGGCCGCCCCGGAGCGACGACGATACTTTGCGATGTGTCGGCAGGTCAGCCGCGCCCCATCGTCCCGGCCGCGTGGCGCAGGAGGGTTTTCGACGTGGTCCACGGGCTGGCTCACCCATCCATCCGGACAACGATCTCGTTGGTAGCTGCGCGGTTCATGTGGCATGGTCTGCGCAAGCAGGTTGGCCAATGGGCCCGCACCTGCATTCCGTGCCAGACGTCAAAAATTCAACGCCACGTCCGGGCGCCACTCCAAGGGATCGGTCTACCCTGCCGCCGTTTCGACCACCTGCACGTGGACATTGTGGGCCCGCTCCCGCCGTCCCGGGGCATCACCCACCTCTTCACGGTGGTGGACCGCTTCACGCGGTGGCCGGAGGCCATACCACTGGCTGATATGTCGACAGCCACATGCGCTCGTGCGTTGGCCGCGCACTGGATTGCTCGCTTTGGTGTGCCGGTGGTCATCTCATCGGACCGGGGGCCACAGTTCACCTCCGAGCTGTGGTCGGCCATGGCCCACCTGTTGGGCGTGCGGCTGCACCACACCACGGCCTATCACCCGCAGGCAAACGGCTTGGTGGAGAGGTTCCACCGGCAGCTGAAGGCAGCGCTGAAGGCGCGACTCGCCGGCCCCGACTGGATGGACGAGCTACCATGGGTTTTGCTGGGCATCCGGACTGCCCCCAAGGAAGACCTGGCTTCATCCTCAGCGGAGCTCGTCTACGGGTCTCCGCTCACGGTGCCCGGGGAGTTCGTGCCCTCGTTGCCGGGGCGAGAGGAACCACCCTCATCCACCCTACATCGCCTCCGAGAGCGAGTTGGAAAGCTCGCACCCGTGCCGACGTCCCGCCATGGGACATTCCGCCCTTACGTGCCATCGGCCCTCCAGGACTGCGCCTTTGTGTTCCTGCGCCGTGACGCCCACCAGGCGCCACTCCAGAGGCCGTATGAAGGCCCGTACCGGGTGCTGGAGCACGGGCAGACCACCTTTGTTTTGGACATGGGGGGCCGGCCGGAGGCCGTGTCAATTGACCGCCTGAAGCCGGCCCACTTAGACATCGACCAACCGGTGCGGGTGGCCCAGCCTCGCCCACGAGGTCGCCCCCCTTTGCGGGTCCCACCGCCTGTCTCTCCAACTGTGCCTCCGCCGGCCCCTCTGTCGACCGATTACCGTACGCGGTCCGGTCGGGTTGTGCGACCACCAGTGCGTTTCGTGCCTCCGGATCTGGGGGGGGGGTACTGTGGCGGCTCCCAAGGGTCGGGCCATACTACTACCGACCCCTCGGCACGGGAATGGACCAGTCCCGGGAGGCGGTCCTGGACTCAGGTATATAAGGGCAAGGTTTGGGCGCCAAGCAATTCCGGCAGACTAGACCCGTCTGAGACCCACGAACCAATAAATATACCTTCCCAAAATACCTGGCTCCTTGCCTTTATCAACACGCTACAACGGTTTTGTACATGTGAGACTGTGTCTCACAAATCTGATTTAGTTTTATGAGAAAGTGACCAAACAAGTCGATGAGGGCAGGGCTATAGATGTTATACATATGGACTTCAACAAAGCATTGGACAAGGTTCCGCATGGTTGGCAGCTCTGGAAGGTTAGACCACATGGTATCCAAGGAGAGATAGCTCAATGGATAGAAAATTAGCTTCATGGAAGGAAGCAGAGGGTGATGGTGGAAGGTTGCTTCGGGGTCTGGAAGCCTGTGTGCATTAAGGTTCGTTGCTGGAACCGTTAATGTTTCTCATCTACATCAATGATTTGGATGTGAGCATACACGGCAAGATTAGCAAGTTTGCAGATGATACATAAGTGGGTGATTTTGCAGATGAGGCGGTAAGGCTCAGAAACAGTGAACATAATTGCTACTCCTCTTGGCAGCGATGCCATAGATACAGATACAATAGGTGCAGGAGAAGGCCATTCGGCCCGTTGAGTCTCCACCGCCATTCAATGTGATCATGGCTGATCATCCACAATCAGTATCCTTTCCTGCCTTCTCCCCATATCCTTTAATTCCGCTAGCCCAAAGAGCTCGATCTAACCCTCACTGGAATGCATCCAGTGAATTGGCCTCCACTGCCTTCTGAGGCACAGAATTCCACAAATTCTCGACTCTCTGGGTGAAACAGTTTTTCCTCATCTCAATTCTAAATGGCCTACACCTTATTGTTAAACTGTGGCCCCTGGTTCTGGACTCCCCCAACATCGGGAACATGTTTCCTGCACCTAGCGTGTCCAATCCCTTTATAATTTTATAAGTTTCTTTCAGATCCCCTCATCCTTCTAAATTTCAGTGAATAAAAGCCCAGTCGCTCCATTCTTTCTTCATTTATCAGTCCTGCCATCCCAGGAATTAACCTTGTGAACTTACGCTGCACTCCCTCAATAGCAAGAATGTCATTCAACAAATTAGGAGAGGAAATTTGCGCACAATACTCCAGGTGCGGTCTCACCAGGGCCCTGTACAACTGCAGAAGGACCTCTTTGCTCCTATACTCAACTCCTCTCTCCATGAAGGCCAACATGCCATTAGCTTTCTTCACTGCCTGTTGTTGCATGCTTACTTTCAGTGACTGATGTACAAGGTCACCCAGGTCTCGTTGTAGTTCCCCTTTTCCTAACCTGACACCATTCAGATAGAGGTACACCCTCTTGGAAGCTGTCAGGGGATATGGGCCAAATGCGGGCAGGTGGGACCAATGCAGATGGGACAGCTTGATCGGCTTTGGCAAGTTGATACGAAGGGACTGTTCCCCTGCTGCATAAATTAAGGAGACTATTATGCGATTTTGTAAGTACATTAAGGAAACGGGCTATCTGGAGAGGCCAATAGAGTCCCTTACAAAACAAAGTGGTTTACCTGTGAAGCCACAGGAGGTTACATGGTCCTTAATGACCATATCTCGTCTCTTCTTACTGTGGTGAAGGACACAAGGCTCGGGAAGTTGGGCAGTTAATGCAGCTGACAGTTCGTATTACAGTCGAGGAGCTCCTGGATGTCCTAAACCTTCCAACATAAATATATCTCTTGGGCCTGATAGATACATCCGAAGATACTGCAGGGAGATAGAAAATATAATTTACAGGGAACTCAGCTGAGGTATCTGAATCGTCATTATACACGTATGTGTTGCCGCATGAAGAGTCACATATTGTGTTTCTGTTCAAGACGGGGTGAAAAGAAAAGCTTGGGGACTGTATATCAATGAGCATAAGATCTGTAGTAGGCAAAGTACTGGAGGGGATTTTGAAAGCTAAAATATACAGGCATTTAGATAGACAAGACATAATACGTGATAATCAGCATGCTTATTTAGGTAGGACATCCTATCTCACAAATATTTCTAAGTTGATTGAAAGCCGTTGGTAAAGCCGTATTTGGAGTACTGCGTTCAGTTGTTTCAGCCTGCTATAGGAAGGATATCCTTAAGATGGAAAGCGTACAGAGAAGATTTACGAAAATATTGGCAGGACTCGAGGGCCTAACGTCTCGTGAAAGCTGGGGCAGGCTTAGATGTTTATTCCCCAGCAACGCAGAATGCTGTGGCTTGTGCTTACAGAGATGTATAAAAAAACATGAGGGAGACATCGAGGGAGAATGCAGAGTCTATTAGCTAAGGTAGGGAAATCAATAACCACAGTACATACTTATAAGTTAAAAGGAGAAGAATTTAATCTGAACCTTAACAGTATTTTCAATCAAGGGGTGGTGGGTATGTGGAACGAGGTGGCAGAGAAGGATATTCAGGTGGTTACTATAACATAATTTAAAAAGACGGACGGGTAAATGGATAGGAAAGTTTGAGAGGGTTGTGGACGACGAGGACGTAAAGCAGCCCTCATCTCAGGTTGCATCGCAGCACCCCACTGAGTCATGTACCATTTCTTTCTGGGATTGAACCACCCCAAGCCCGTCGTTATAACATCTGTGGACGACTGCATCAGAAAGCTGCTCAGCCTAACCACCTTCTGCATGACATCCTTTATGAGAAGGAGGCCCCATGCCAGTTGCGCTCACGGAAGCCTCTGTGCCCATACACGGAGAGCCTGGATGCAGTGATCAATGCAGCACTAGCTGTCCCAGAAGGACTCCAGCCGTATTTTGAGACCTGGTCACAACACACTCCAGGCAACAACCTCCGCAGGAAGGCCTGGGTTCAACTGGACAGGCTACGAACTGGTGCTGGTCGTTTCGCAGCCAACATGAAAAGATGAGGCATTGCAGACACCGCCCTCTGTCCTTGTGGTCAAGTACAGACCAACAAACATGTCCGAAGGGAATGTGCTGTGACGGGACCTCTCTGCCCACTATCCCAACTTGATAATCCCAATTAGAGACTTACCTCACCAATTGCCACTATAAATTTTATAGACAATAGACAATAGGTGCAGGAGTAGGCCATTCAGCCCTTCGAGCCAGCACCGCCATTCAATGCGATCATGGCTGATCACTCTCAATCAGTACCCCGTTCCTGCCTTCTCCCCATACCCCCTCACTCCACTATCCCTAAGAGCTCCATCCAGCTCTCTCTTGAAAGCATCCAACGAACTGGCCTCCACTGCCTTCTGAGGCAGAGAATTCCACACCTTCACCACTCTCTGACTGAAAAAGTTCTTCCTCATCTCCGTTCTAAATGGCCTACCCCTTATTCTTAAACTGTGGCCCCTTGTTCTGGACTCCCCCAACATTGGGAACATGTTTCCTGCCTCTAATGTGTCCAATCCCCTAATTATCTTATATGTTTCAATAAGATCCCCCCTCATCCTTCTAAATTCCAGTGTATACAAGCCTAATTGCTCCAGCCTTTCTACATACGACAGTCCCGCCATTCCGGGAATTAACCTAGTGAACCTACGCTGCACGCCCTCAATAGCAAGAATATCCTTCCTCAAATTTGGAGACCAAAACTGCACACAGTACTCCAGGTGCGGTCTCACTAGGGCCCGGTACAACTGCAGAAGGACCTCTTTGCTCCTATACTCAACTCCTCTTGTTATGAATGCCAACATTCCATTGGCTTTCTTCACTGCCTGCTGTACCTGCATCTTCCGTCTGAACAATCCAGTAGATGACAATGAAAACACGCTTCAAATGCCGGAGACACCAGTTTTCGTGTGTTTGACCGATAGAATTGGTTTAAACTAATTGCTGCCCTTGTTTGTCTTGGATGGCGAACAATCGTTGCAGACGCAAAGAGCAAATAATCAGATCCGTGCAGTTGACCTATTTAATCCGTTTGACACTAATTTACTTTTATTCTCCTGCATTCCCACCAACTGACTTAGTTTCTAGAATATTAGCGCCAATGATAACCCACGTCACAGCAATGATTTTAAACCATTTATCCCATGGCTTTTCAACCGCGCGCTTCACTCAAATGTAAATCACAGTCACATAATGTGTTCACAGCCCCGACCCCTATATAAACATAGAAAATAGGTGCAGGAGGAGGCCATTCGGCCCTTTGAGCCAGCACCACCATTCATTGTGATTATAGCTGATCATCCACAATCAGTAACCTGTGCCCAACTTCTCCCCATATCCCTTGATTCCACTAGCCCCTCAGAGCTCTTATCTAACTCTTTCTTAAATTCATCCAGTCATTTGGCCTCCACTGCCCTCTCTATGGCAGAGAATTCCACAAAATCACAACTCTTTGGGTAAAAACATTCCTTCTCACCTCAGTTTTAAATGGCCTCCCCTTTATTCTAAGACTGTGGCACCTGGTTCTGGACTCCCCCAACACCGGAAACATTTTTCCTGCATCTAGCTTGTCCAGTCCTTTTATAATTTTATATGTCTCCATAAGATCCCCTCTCCTCCTTCTAAACTCCAGTGAATACAAGCCTAGTCTTTTCAATCTTTCCTCATATGACAGTCCCGCCATCCCAGGTCCCGACATTGATCAAGGATCTGCAGACAACATTCGTTTCAACGTGTCCTCATTCGCATTAGCTCCTCTAGGTGCTACCACTCATAGACACATCTTAAACAGTCAAATCAGCCGAAAAACACCCAAGTCTCAAATGTCGGAGGAACTCTGAGGACACTGGTGGAATCCATGAGGTCTCAGGGAGAGCGTTCAAACGCAATACTATCAGCACTACGTTTCCGGAATGAAACAGGGGCTCCACAGTGATTTGCCAGCAGCTGCACAAGTTCCAATGTGAAGTTTCTTTTCCAGTTACTTGGCGGTTTCAGTGAGTTTATTCTTTGCAGGTGAATAGTTGAGCTTTGTGTGATTGGCACGTATCCTGAAGTGTTCCATATAAACGAGAATTAAACAAGGTGATTGATCAAGTTCCCTGTAGTTTGCCGTTCGCTTTTGAAGATTTAAGCAAAAGGTTGTTGAGGACAGAGCTGGGAACGACGTATATATGGATTTGAGCAAGGTATTTGAGAAGGTACGTGTGGCAGCCTGCTCCGAAAGGCTACATGGCTTGGGAACACAGGACATCTAGCCGAATGGATAGAACATTGGTTTCATGGAAGGAAGCAGAAGGTGATGGTAGAACGTTGTTTTTCGGACTGGAGGCCGATGATTAGTGGAGTGCCCCAGGATTCGGTGCTGGGCCCATTGCTGTTTGTTATTCATCGCAGAATGATGGCAAGTCTTAGATCCCCCCCCCCCCACCTTCCCCTAGATGTTCCTTCCTTCCCCCAAGCTCCTTTCCCATCCCTCCAAGCATCCGACCATCCTCGCACCTAAATCCTCATCTCCTCCCCCATAAACTCACCTCACTCACAATCTGCACTCCTCTCGCCCCCTCATAGCCTCTTTCCTTCCACTCGGATACCTTCCCGCCTCTCAGCCCCTTCTCGTCACAATTCAAACAATTCCAACCTTTCTCACAACTCAGTCCATCCTCACAGCCCGGTCCACCCTCACAGCCCGGTCCATCCCCACAGCCCAAACCCTCCTCACAACTCAGTCCATCTTCATAGCTCGGACCCTTCTCACAACTCGTACCCTCCTCCTCTCGGTCCTCTCAGTCACAACTCAGAACCTTCTCTCACTCAGATCTTCATTTCCTTTCCCTTAGGCCATCCTCACTCAAACTCTGCCCAACAGGCCTTCTACCTACCCCTCATAGCCCCATTCTTCCCCTCAGACTTCCCTTCTCCATTACTCTCCCTTTACTCTATTCACTTCCCTTCAGAACTTCTCAACTCAGACCCTCCCCCTCCCACACAGACCCTCTTCTCCTCAGTCCCTCACAATTCAGACCCTCAATCCCTCACAACTTAGAACCTCTTCCTGCGGGCCCCCACAGCCCGGTCCGCCCCCACAGCCCGGTCCGCCCTCACAGCTCAGACCCTCCTCTGTCCCTCGCAAATCAGACCTTTCCCCCACTCAGAACGTCGCGCTCGCCCAAGTGCTTGAGGGGCGAGAGGAGGGACATCGAAGAAGCCGAGGGAAAGGGAGGAACATCTGAAGGTTGGGAATCTAAGACTATCGATCATTAAAAACACAAACATAAAATAGTAGGGAAGGAGCAGAATCTTGCTGCGGTATTGACTGGGCTGAGGTACGAGTGTGTAAACATGGGCAGGAAACTGATCAGAAACGGAGTCTACATCAGAGCAATGGTAGACCGTCAAGGAGGACGTTCATTGGGTTTAGATTAAACATGTTCCAAAACAAAGCAGGAGGCATTGAATGTGAAGCATGGTGTATAGTGGGTGAGGGAACACAGTGAGGGAAGTTTCTGTCAGACACTGAGATTCCAAAACTGCACAAAGCTTGATTGAATGTAGAACATTTTAGAGTGAAATTTGAGAGCAGTTAGGAAAGCACGGTGTTAAAATATATTGGCCGTAACATTAATAGAAAAGCAAAGATGTTTCACAAGTACATTAAGAAGATAACAACTGACGAAAAGATAGGTCCAATTGAACCGGAAATTGTCCATTCTGCAGTGGCAGAGGTTTTGGGTAAGGATAAAAATGAATACTTTGTCACTACCTTTACAAAATAAGGGTGAAAAGTTGATGCGAAATTGGAATTTGATATTGATATTGGAAAGGATGAACATAGTAAGACGGGGGTTATTAAAGGGTTTAGAATCTCTGGACCCAGTTGAATTCCACACCCAGATGAAATTCATCCCAACCTGTTAGAAGAATCAAGGGAAAACATTATAAGGACTTTGCAATCCCCCTGGCTGCAGGCTGTTCCCAAAGGTAAATAGGAAGCACTTAATGGAAGACATGGTGTATGGACGAAGAGAGAACGCAGAGGAAAATGTCTATATCAGTCATTGGCAACTCTACACTGCTGAAAGTCTGAAGGAACGTGGAGATTACCAGGATGAAATTGGAGGGAAGTTTGGAAAGCACAAAGAAATTATAGAGGCAGTAACATTAAAAAAGGAGCTAAGATGTTTTATAAGTATTTTATGTGAAAGGCTTGAATAGTGAAAGGCTTGGATGAAGTGGATGTGGTGAGGATGTTTCCATTAGTGGGAGAGTCTAAAACTAGAGGTTATAGCCTCAGAATTAAAGGACGTTCTTTAAGAACGGAGATGAGGAGAAATCTCTTTGGTCAGAGGGTGGTAAATCTGTGGAATTTTCTGCCATGGAGGTTATAGAGGCCAGGTCAGTGGAAATTGTTAAGGCAGAGATGGATGGATTCTTGATTAGTACAGGTGTCGGAGGTTCTGGGTAGAAGGCAGGAGAATAGGGTTAGGATGGAGAGACAGATCAGCCATGATTGAATGGCAGAGTAGACCCGATGGGCTAAATGGCCTAATTCTACTCCTATTCCTTATGACCTTATGAGGAAGAGGACAAATAACTAAAAAGTAAGATCCATTAGGGTGTTGCCAGAAATGAAAAACATTAGCTGTCAGGAAAATTGTGAAAAACTGTAAATATTCTCTTTGGAACTGGGCAGATTGAAGATTGAATATTTCCCCTCAGCAGAGGTATTAGAAACAAGAAGTAGATTTAAAATAATTGTTGGAAAAGATTGGGGGGAGATGCGGTTTTTCATCTAGAGGGTTGGAGGGAACCTACAATTTCCCAGTTGAAGGTGTTGAGGAGCCAGAAACTCCCAGCCAATTCACAAAACACATGAGCGCATTTGTCTGGATCCATGATCTGTTGGAGTATTATCACGGGCAAGAATGTGTTATTAGACTGAGTAGTGTTTTCCCCAGTGGCAAGGACATGGTTGGCAGAATGACCTTGCCCTTGCCATAAATGTTCAGTGATTCTCGACATGCGGGGTGAAGATTTTGTGCGTGACAGACTGCATGGCACTGTTGGTGTTTCCTTCTTTCGCTGGATCCAAAAAAGGAAATCCTTAGTTTGATTTATGAGGAATTGGACCAAGCATTTGTCAACATGGAAACCTCACGTTTACATTGTAACCTTTCTCTCTTCCAGCTCTGTCTCAACAACATCAAGCAGCCATTCACTGGCTCAGGGCACAGAGCAAACACACAATGAACCACTGACCTGCAGGTGAGCAATGGTTGAGTGGTGGGGCGGGGGGGGGGGAGGGGGTGCTCTGTGTTTTGATTTCCAACTCTTTGATCTGTTGATTCTCAGCCCCTTCCAAGCAGCATTTGGACTGAGTTGCAAATATCTGCAGGACCTAATGCACAGCTGCCACTAGTAGCTGTGGGTGGCAGTAACGTCCTCATTAGATAACAAGACAGGGTCAGTGATTTAGTGAAAAATAAAATTATGTTCAACATATCGAATGAAGCAGGTAACAGGTGAGCTGGAGAATGGGCTTTCTGAGCAAGTGGGTTCATGTATTTGCATTGAAAACCACTTCCTGAACAACCATCAGGCTCTTGAACACTGCACAACACCAACCACTACCTCACCAACTTACTACTGTGGACTTTTTGATTCACTATGGACTTTGGTTTTGCACAGGCTTTGGTGACATGATGTTACTGATTATTCATTTATGTATTCTTGATTATTGAATACTTATTTGTCATATTATTGTCTTAATCGGCCTGTAAAGCTGCAGCATGTAAGAATTCTAATTGTTCTATTGCCGATATATATGACAATGAAACACACATGAGTCTTGAATTATCAATTTGATTTATGAACGACTTATCGATGGCCCTAAGTTGTGATCTCTCCTGCAAACAGAATTGTATTCTCGACAACTACCTGTTTGATCATTTTGAAGATTTCCTGAGGTTGAGGAATGATAGGATGGAGAAAAGAACCCCAGCCTGTTCAAACATTCTTGATAGGCATACTTTTCCAGCAGGTGTGTGTTTCAGTAGACAGTTTTATCTTTTAACACTGTCGGATCTTTGATTTTTCCTTTGACCTATCCCTCCCCACCTCTCTGCAACTTGAAGCCAACTTGATATTTTTCCTTTTAAAGTTCTGTTTTTGACTTGAAAACTGAACAGTTTCTCTTTGCATAAATGTTGCCGGGCCTGCTGAGCCTATTCAGCTCCACAGACAGTATTGTGGTTTGAACCTGAGTCCCCGGAGCACATAAACTGCGGTGAAGGTGTGAGGGGATGGAGAGTGAGGGAGGGGCCTCTGAAACACAGATCAGAATTTTAAAATGGCCGCCAGAACTGGCACAAGTGGTTGTGAGTGTCAGATATCCTATCCACAGCAGGTGTCGGCTAGATGAATACTGTGTCTTCCACGGCCAAATTCTCTTAGAACCATGAGTACTCACAGCATGATCAATACTGGCAAAATATTTCCCTTCAGCCTTGCCGTTATTTAACCATATGCAGGCAATATTATAACACTTCCTTCTGATCAGTAAAACAACATTCGAGTCAACATGTCTAATGTTGGTATTGGATGGGAAGAGGTGAGATACATGGGAAGAGGTGGGCTGGAGAGACCCAGGGCAGCAATCGATACCCACCCTGTCTTCACTTCTCACAGAGGCATCAGCTCCCAAAATATCTTGCATTAGGAATTAGACTGAAGATAAATATTTGTGGCCATTTTCCTGTTACCGGTTTCCAGAGTCTCTTTTGACTTATTGGTATTAATGTTGGTTTTTAATTGTCACATTTACTCAGATACAGTGAAAAACATTGGTTACATATTATCGAGTGAAATCATGCTATATGTGAGTACACTCAAGCCATACACAAATAATACAGTTGGTGCAAAGAGAAAAACACCGCAGTGCAGTACATAATGGTATCGTGTTACAGTTACGGAGAAAAAGTCCAAGATCCACAATGAGTTATGTTGGAAGATCAGACCTACACCCCAGTTTATGGGAGGACCATTCAGAAGATTGTTGGGAGAGGTGAGAAAAGGGAATGGCAGTCGTTTGAGTGGTCCTTGATTATGTTGGCTGCATTCCCGAGGCAGCATCAAGTATCCCCATGGAGTTGATGTGGGATTGGCCGTTCTGTGTGAGGGAATGGATTACGTCTAAAACCCTCCACACTTTTTTGTGGTCTTGCACAGAACTGTTGTGAAACCACAATCTGATGCAACCTGACAGGATGCTCTCCATTTCATAAACAAATAATGATCTGATTCAGCCAGAGGCTTTCTGCCTCTGACTGCCATCATCTGCCAGATATCACCCCCAACGATTGAGCAGACTGATAAAACTCCCTAATGTCTGCCACAAGAAGGCGGCATCTATCATCAAGGATTCCCCACCATCCGGGCCGTGCCATCTTCTCAGTGCCATCATCGGGCAGGAGGTTTAGGTTTATTATTATTGTTACATGTACACTGAACAAATATGTTGTTTGCGTGCTATTGGATCAAATCAGATGAATACAATCAAGCCAAACACAGGTACAACAGATACTGGTGCTCCCCACCTTATGATGCTTCGACTTACTTTATTTCGACTTTGCGATGGTGCAAACGGCAGCATTCCAGCACCTTCAGTCACCTGTGTCCCCGGAGCACCACGGAATATCTGTTGAAGAAAGATGTTGCAGTTGAAGTCTCCTGCTGGCCCAAAGAGGGGACACAGGTAGTTTCCCTGTGAACACCCTTATAACACGGTTAATATTGCAGGTCGGTGCATGGAACATAAATCTGGCGACCTTATATTGTAACTTTACAAAAACAGGTCGACCGCACCTGGAGTGCCTTCCGAAATTCTTGTCAGTAGACTGGAGGAAAGATGAGCATGCATAGAAGTGAATTAAATTGAATTGAATTGGATAAATTCGTACAAATTGCTTTGCTCGCAAGGATATCAAGACATACAGTAGACAATTAAAAATAAAACATGAGAATTTAAACATGTGAAGAACAAAATAAAATACCAGAGCAAAAGGAGGGGACAGACATTTGGCTGTTGAGTGGAGCTGCTGCTCGTGGAAAAAAAACAGTTTTTATGTCTGGCTGTGGCGGCTTTGACAGTCCGGCGTCACCTCCCAGAGGGAAGTGCTTCAAAGAGCTTGTGGCCAGGGTGAGATATGGCAGACATGACCTTAGCTGCTCCCTTCCTGGCCCTTGCAGTGTACAGTTCGTAAGTGGGGGACAGGTTGCAGCCAACAACCTTCTCAGCTGATCGAACGATGCGCTGCTACCTCCGAATGCCATGCTTGGAGGCTGAGCCAATCCAGACCATGATGGAGAAGGTGAAGACAGACTCCATGATGGCAGCATAAAACTGGACCATCAGTGCCTGTGGCAGATTGTGTTTTCTCAGCAGCCGCAGGAAGTACATCCTCTGTTGGGCCTTTTTGACTGTGGAGTCGATGGTGGCCTCCCATTTAAGGGGCCTGGAGATGATGGTACCAAGGAACTTACCGTCTGTAGGCAGATTCCTCCCGATGCTAGATCAGTTCAATCAGGGGTTGTGTTCTCTGCACTCTCTCACGTCATCGCACCAACTGCGGGCGGGAGCGGGGCTGCCCGTGACCTCATCAATGGGACCCCGTGACCTCATCAATGGGAGGGACAGTGAGGAGGGGGCACAATGCCGTCACCTGTCACAGGAGAGGATGTGAGGAGGGAGCACAGTGGCACACTATGGGAGGGACGGTGTGGAGGGAGCACAGTGGCGCACTGTGGGAGGGACGGTGTGGAGGGAGCACAGTGCCACACTGTGGGAGGGACGGTGTGGAGGGAGCACAGTGGCGCACTATGGGAGGGACGGTGTGGAGGGAGCACAGTGCCGCACTGTGGGGGGGACTGAGGAGGGAGCACAGTGCCGCACTGTGGGGAGACAGCAAGGGAGGAATGCTGCACTGCCGGAGAGGTGATGAGGAGGGAGCACTGCCTTGACAAACAGATTCGGATGTGGATATTGTTGTGCTGTGGAAGGGGGAGCGAGGGAGAGCCTCGCTGCCTGACAGTGAGGAGGGAGTGCCGCACCATGGGAGGGGTAATGAGGAGGAAGTGCTACACCATGGGAAGGGCAGTGTGAAGTGAATGAGACGCTGTGGGGGGGGGGGGGGCGGTGAGAAAGACGTGTTGCGTTGCAGGATGCGCAGTGGGGAGGGACAATCACACATTGGATGTGGCACTTTTTTATGCTTTAATACTGTTAAATTATATTCTACACTCTGATATCTTTCTCTTTGATCTACAGGTGCTCCTCAGCTTACGATGGGGTTCCGTTCCGAGAAACCCATCGGAAACCGAAAACATCGTAAGTCGAAATGCATTGAATACGACCTGACCACGTGGCCGGAAGCGAGCCGCGGCTCGCAACGGGTTGCTGCCATTTGCACCATCGCAACGTCAAAATTTCGTAAGTCGAAGCATCATAAGGTGGGGAGCACCAGTATCTGTTGTACCTGTGTTTGGCTTGATTGTATTCATCTGATTTGATCCAATAGCACGCAAACAACATTTTTGTTCAGTGCACATGTAACAATAATAATAAACCTAAACCTCCTGCCCGATGATGGCACTGAGAAGATGGCACGGCCCGGATGGTGGGGAATCCTTGATGATAGATGCCGCCTTCTTGAGGCAGACATTAGGGAGTTGTATCAGTCTGCCCAATCGTTGGGGGTGATATCTGGCAAATGATGGCAGGTCAGAGGCAGAAGGCTTCTGGCTGAATCAGATCATTATTTGTTTATGAAAGGGAAAGCATCCTGTCAGGTTGCATTAGATTGTTGTTTCACAACAGTTCTGTGCAAGACCACAAAAAAGTGTGGAGGTTGTAGACGTAGTCCAGTCCCTCACACAGCCCGGCCAACCCCACATCAACTCCATGGGGATACTTGATGCTGCCTCGGGAAGGCAGCCAACATAATCAAGGACCACTCACATGACTGCCATTCCCTTTTCTCACCTCTCCCAACAGTCTTCTGAATGGTCCTCCCATAAACTGGGGTGTAGGTCTGATCTTCCAATATAACTCATCGTGGATCTTGGACTTTTTCTCTGTAACTCTATACCATTATGTACTGCACTGCAGTGTTTTTCTCTTTCCACCAACTGTATTATTTGTGTATGGCTTAAGTCTGCTCACATATAGTATGATTTGACTCGATAATATGTGACCAATGTTTTTCACTGTAGCTGAGTAAATGTGGCAATTAAAAACCAACATTACTACCAATAGTCAAAAGAGACTCTGGAAACCGGTAACAGGAAAATGGACACAAATATTTATTTTCAGTCTAATTCCGAATGCAAGATATTTTGGGAGCTGATGCCTCTGTGAGAAGTGAAGACAGGGTGGGTATCGATTGCTGCCCTGGGTCTCTCCAGCCCACCTCTTCCCATGTATCTCACCTCTTCCCATCCAATACCAACATTAGACATGTTGACTTGAATGTTGTTTTACTGATCAGAAAGAAGTGTTGTAATATTGCCTGCATATGGTTAAATAACTGCAAGTCTGAAAGGAAATATTTTGCCAGTATTGATCATGTTGTGAGTACTCATGGTTCTGAGAGAATTTGGCTGTGGAAGACACAGGATTCATCTAACCAACACCTGCGTGGATAGGATATCTGACACTCACAACCACTTGTGCCCATACAGGCGGCCATTTGAAAATTCTCATCTGTGTTTCAGTCCCCTCCCTCACTCTCCATCCCCTCACCCCTTAATCGCAGTTTATGTGCTCTGGGGACTCAGGTTCAACCCACAGTACTGTCTGTGGAGAGATTGCACGGTTTACCTGGGTGTTTTTTTTTTGTGAGTTGATCAGAAGGTAAAGGTAAAATGCTGAAACGGCTCAGCAGGCCCGGCAACATTTATGCAAAGAGAAACAGTTCAGGTTTCAAGCAAAAACAGAACTTTAAATGGAAAAAAAAAAAGTTAGCTTCAAGTTGTAGGCAAATCTCGGGGGTGTGTGAAAACAACAGGGTAGTAATAGTAGGGGATTTCAACTTCCCGAATATTGATTGGGATAGCCAAAGTGTCAAGGGCCCTGAGGGTGCAGAGTTCCTAAGGGTCATCCAGGAGGGCTTTTTGAGCCAATATGTTGAAAGTCCAACAAGGGAGGGGGCGGTATTGGACTTAATCTTGGGAAATGAAGCCGGACAGGTGGCTGAAGTGTCAGTGGCAGAGCATTTTGGTGACAGTGTACACAAGTCCTTGAAGGCAGCAGGACAGGTGGACAGGGTGGTTAAAAAGGCATATGGGTTACTGGCCTTCATTAGCCGGGGCATCGAATATAAAAGTAGGGGGATAATGATGGAATTGTACAGAACACTGGTGAGGCCACAGCTGGAGTATTGTGTACAGTTCTGGTCACCACATTATAGAAAGGATGTGATAGCTTTGGAGAGGGTGCAGAGGAGATTCACCAGGATGCTGCCAGGGATGAAGGGCCTCGGCTATGAGGAGAGACTGGGCAGACTGGGGTGGAGTGGCGGGAACACTCACAACGTTTAAGAGGCATTTGGATGGGCACTTGAAATGCTACAACATTCAGGGCTACGGTCCAAATGCGGGAAAATGGGATTAAAATTATACTGTGTTTGGTAACGGGCGGCACGGACACGATGGGCCGAAGGGCCTCTTTCTGTGCTGTAGGACTCTATGACTCTATGACTCTAAGTTGCAGAGATGTGGGGAAGGATAGGTTAAAGGAAAAATCAAAGATCCAACAAAGTGTTAAAAGATAAAAGTGTCTACTAAAACAAACACATACTTAAAAATTATGCCTATCAAGAATGGTTGAACAGGCTGGGGTTCTTTTCTCTTCATCCTGTCATTCCTCAACCTCAGGAAATCATCAAAATGATCAAACAGGTAGCTGTAGAGAAGACAACTCTATTTGCTGGAGAGACCACAACTTCAGGCCATTGATAAGTTGCTGATAAATCAAATTGGTAATTCATGACTCAAGAATGTTTCATTGTCATATATATCGGCAATAGAACAATTAAAATTCTTACTTGCTGCAGCTTTACAGGCTGCAGCAACTAAGATGACATATAAGCACACAGTATTCAAGAATATATACATGAATAATCAGTAACATCATGTCACCAAAGCCTGTGCAAAACCACAGTCCATAGTACAACCAAAAAGTCAACAGTGGTAAGTCCTCAGTTGGTGAGGTAGTGGTTGGTGTGCAGTGTTCAAGAGCCTGATGATTGTTCAGGAAGTGTTTTTCAATGCAACAACATGAACCCACTTGCTCAGAAAGAACAATTCTCTAGCTCGCCAGTTACCTGCTTAATTAGATGTGTTGAACATACTTTTATTTTTCACTAAATCACACTGACCCTGTCTTGTTCTATAATGAGGACATTACTGCCACCCACAGCTACTCGTGGCAGCTGCACATTAGGTCCTGCAGATATTTGCAACAGTCAAAATGCTGCCTGGAAGGGGCTGAGAATCAACAGATCAAAGTGTTGGATATCGAAACAGACCATGTTGACAAATGTTTTGTCCAATTCCTCATAAATCAAACTAAGGACTTCCTTTTTTGGATCCAACGAAAGAAGGAAACACCAACAGTGCCATGCAGTCTATCACACACGAAATCTTCACCCCGCATGTTGAAAATCACTGAACATTTATGGCTAGGGCAAGGTTATTCTGCCAACCATGTCTTTGCCAGTAGGGAAAACACGACCCAGTCTAATGCCACATTCTTGCCCTTGACAATACTCCAGCAGGTTATGGATCTAGACAAACGCGCTCATGGGTTTTATGAATTGGCTGGGAGTTTCTGTCTCTGCAACCCCTTCAACTGGGAAATTGTAGGTGTTACCCTCGAGATGAAAAAATGCACCTCCCCCCAATCTTTTCCAACAACAAATCTACTTCTGGTTTCTAACACCTCTGGTGAGGGAAAATAGATCTTTCACATTTAACCTCCCCATAATTCACCTCATCTCAATTCATTCAATCCTCAATCTGCCCAGTTCCAAAGAGAACATTTACAGTTTGTCATGTTTTTCCTTACAGCTAAGGTTTTCCTTTCTGGAAACATCCTAATGGATCTTACTTTTTACTTACTTGTCCTCTTCCTCATAAGGTCATAAGGAATAGGAGTAGGATTAGGCCATTCGGCCCATCGGGTCTACTCTGCCATTCAATCATGGCTGATCTGTCCATCCTAACCCCATTCTCCTGCCTTCGACCCAGAGCCTCTGACACCTGTACTAATCAAGAATCCATCCATCTCTTCCTTAACAATATCCACAGACCAGGTCTCTACAATCTTCCATGGCAGAAAATTCCACAGATTTACCACTCACTGACCAAAGAAATTGCTCCTCATCTACTTTCTTAAAGAACATCCTTTAATTCTGAGGCTATAACCTCTAGTTTTCGACTCTCCCACTAATGGCAACATCCTCGCCACATCCACTCCATCCAAGCCTTTCACTATTCAAGCTTTTCACATAAAATACTTATAAAATATCTTAGCTCCTTTTTCAATGTTACTGCCTCTATAATTTCATGGTTTCTTTGTGCTTTCCCAACTTCCCTCTAATTTCATCCTGGTACTCTCCACGTTCCTTCAGACTTTCAGCAATGTAGAGTTGCCATTGCCTGATATAGACATTTTCCTCTGCGTTATCTCTTCGTCCAACCACGCTGTCTTCCATTAAGAGCTTCCTATTTATGTTTGGGAACAGCCTGCAACCAGGGGGATTGCAAAGTCCTCATAATTCTTTCCCTTGATTCTTCTAACAGGCCGGGGTGAATTTTATTTGAATGTGAAGTTCAACTGGGTCCAGAGGTTCCAAACACATTAATACCCCCGTCTTACTATGTTCATTCTTTCCAATATTTTTCACTTATTCGCATCAACCCTTCACTCTTATTTTGTAAAGGTAGTGGCAAATTATTCATTTGGAACATTACCCACATTCTCTGCCACTGCGGAATGGACAATTTTTGGTTCCATCGGACCTAACTCTTTTCGATATTTGTCATCTTCTTAATGTACTTGTGAAACATCTTTGCTTTTCTATTAATGTTACGGCCAATATATTTCAACACCGTGCTTTCCTAACTTCTCCCAAATTTCACTCTAAAATGTTCTACATTCATTCAAGCTTTGTGCAATTTTGGAATATCAGTGTCTGACAGAAACTTCCCTCATTGTGTTCCCTCACCCACTATACACCATGCTTCACATTGAATGCCTCCTGCTTGGTTTTGGAACATGTTCAAACTAAACCCAATGAACTTTCTCCTTGACGGTCTACCATTGCTCTGATGTGGATTCACTTTCTGGTCAGTTTCCTGCCCATTTTTACACACTCATGTCTCAGCCCAGTCAATACCGCAGCAAGATTCTGCTCCTTTCCTCCTATTCTATCTTTGTGCTTTTAATGATGATGGAAAGTCTTAGATTCCCACCGCCTCAGATGTTCCTTCCTTTCCCTTGGCTTCTTCCATATCCCTCCACTCGCCCCTCGGACACTTCTTGCACTCAGATCCTCCACATCCCCCTCAAAGCCTCCTTCCCCCTCTCAGGTCCCATCCTGCCCCTCAGTTCCTCCACCATTCCTCTCCATTCAGACTCTCCTCATTTCCCTTCAGAACCTTCTGACCGATATCCTCCTCTCACAACTCAGACCCTCCTCCCCTCGGTCCCTCACAGCTCAGTCGCTCCCTCCCTCCCTCCTCTCTCCTCCACCTTCCGCCCGGCGACTGGACGCCGCCAACCGCCAATGCACGCGCTCTCTCTCCCGCGCGCGGAGCCGGGAGCGTCGCCCTCGCGCGGTGACAGTTGGAAAAGTAGCGCACGCGCAGAGCGGCCCCGCGGCCGGCTGGAGACAGTGCGCCTGCGCACCGCGCCCCACGGCTTCCAACCGTCACCGCGCGAGGGCGATGCTCCCGGCTCTGCGCGCGGGAGAGAGAGCGCGTGCATTGGCGGTTGGGGGCGTCCGGTCACCGGGCGGAGGGTGGAGGAGAGAGGAGGGTGGAGGAGAGAGGAGGGCAGAGGAGAGAGGAAGGCGGAGGAGGGAGGAGGGTGGAGGAGAGAGGAGGGAGGCAGCGACTGAGTTGTGAGGGACCGAGGGGAGGAGGGTCTGAGTTGTGAGGGATTTACAGGAAGAGGGTCTGAGTTGAGTTCTGAGGGGAAGTGAGGAGAGTAAATGGAGAGGAAAGGAGGAGGGGAGGGGAAGGAATGAGGCTTTGATGGGGAGAGAGGAGGGTCTCAGCCTGAGGGGGAGAGAGAGGGAGGTGTTGTGATATTGCAAGGACTACTTTGTTTGCCCATGTAGTAACGTGTATATAAGAGAATGAGGTGATTAGGTGGGCACTCTGGTTCCAGGTGGCCATGGAATAAACAGCCTAGATCTAAGCTCTAGCTTTATAACCTTTTAAACACGTGTACTTGAGGTCCGTCCAGAGTCATAACAAAGGTATAACAGATACCGGACCATGAAGTACAACATGGTGGCAGCGGTTTGGTGATTAGCCTAGAAAGGTGAACCCAAGCAAAAAAGGTTAACAAGTAAAAAAAACAACAATAGAGCCCTGCAGAAGAAAAAGAAGATGAATGCTTTCCAGCTCGGTAAGGGATGCTAGGATTGCTTCTCAACAGGGCCAATATATGTATGTATAATTACCTGATGAGAAGTCAGCGCTGAGTTGCCGACGGGACGCTGCTAGCTGCTGAGGGAGGTGTGTGAAGGCCCAGCACCTGTGCAGGCCCAAGTTTGGAAACCTGAGACTGCTTCTCAGTGAGCCCGACACCCGCGGAGGCGCGGCGACCGGAGAGACCGACCATCCACGGAGGAGTCCGGCAACCGGAGGGACCGACACCCACGGAGGAGTTCAGCGACCGGAGAGACCGACCACCCACGGCGGCGCGACGGCCGGTAAGGCCGAGAGACTGAGTACTCATCCAGGCGCGGAGACTGGAGAGTCGGGGCGGCCCTGGGCCCGAGGTAGCGGCAGCGCGTACCGACAGTGAGCGGTAGCGGCCGGGAGCACCAGTGGGCGGGGCCAGCACGCACCGCAGCCGAGGCCTGATCGCACCGCGGTTACAGCAGCTGGGAGCTGCACAGTGCGAGCCCAGCAGTGCGAGCGAGCCCAGCGTTGCGAGGCAAATCATCGTGGTGGAGTAACAACCTTCACTCATCTAGAGTCTATACTTCGCTGATCTACACAGCAAGTCTGCTTCTTGAAGGGAAGATATGGACTAAAAATTAATAATTTGTGTAATTATCTGTAATATTCTGTGTGTATTACTAAAAGCTTAATGTTTTGCATTGGAAGCTCTGAAATATATATGTATACATATGTGGATTGCATATAGTTTATACAGTAATACTGATAGCAAGTGGTGTATAATCCTGTGATACGGTTGTTTTGGTTCTATATTTAATATTTCTAGTTACTGTGTTTACGCCGTATAGAGCAAGTAACATGCCTCGGTTACCTGAAATGAACTGGCAAGTGCTGGACATTGCCAATGAGTTCTCCCTGTTCAAGCAGAGGATGCAACTGTGCCTGCAAGACTTAGAAATCGCATCGGACTCTAAGCAGGCAACAAAGATAAAACTCGCTTTAGGAGTAGAGGGACTTCGTCGTTTGAATGCGTCAGGTCTGAGTGAAGAGGATCGGAACAAGCCAAAGGACATATGGACATTTTTTGAGGGCCAGCTGAGGCCAAAGGTAAATTTCAGAGTCCACAGGTTGGAGTTGATGCGGTATCGCCAGAAACCGGAAGAATTGCTCGATCAATTTGTGACCCGGTGTCGAGAAAAGAGTCTCCAGTGTAACTTCACTGATCCTGAGCTCAATGAAAGTGTCATGGAGTTGATAATTGCTTCAACGCCCTATGAAGGTCTACAGCGAGAGCTTCTACAGAAGCCTGCAGGATACACCATTCCAGAGGTGCTTACGTTAGGTAGGCAGTATGAGGCCATTGCAGCAGGCAGACAGTGCATTGCAAATTTAGAGCCCAGGTCTAGCCATATTGATGCTGTCAAGACAAGAGGGTCAACGAGGCAAAAGCCGCAAGATGAGAGACAAAACCCTTGTGGCAAATGTGCTTTGTTTCATAAGCCCAGGCAATGCCCAGCGTAACGCGACACATGCAAGAAGTGCGGCAAGAAAGGGCATTGGGCAAGTTGTTGCAGGTCTAAGATGGATCATATACGCCCATCTAAATTGTCAAGTGGCAAATACAAAGGAGTTGACAAGGTACAGCAACAGTCCCATGGAGGTGTTGCATCGTACTGTTACAGTCAAGAGGAAGGATCGAATATGTATTTCAATACCATCGCCATTTCGAGTATGGACAGGATGCCTCCAATAGGCGATGAGGCATTTGCGGTGTTGAACATCATATGCCCGTCAATGAAGGGGCAACATTGACTGAAGGTGAAGATAGACACCGGAGCTGGAGGAAATACCATTCCCCTTCGGGTCATACAAGACGTGTATCCAAATGACAAATATAAACAGCACCTACGACCATGCAAAGTCCGACTGATGGCATATAACGGGACAGAAATCATGTGTGTTGGAACTATATCCATTTCATGCCGATACAAGGGATCGAAGTGGTGTCCTCAAGAATTTTTCATGGTAGACGTGGCAGGATCCGATGTCATAGGCCTCCCAGGTATTGAGCAACTTTAGGTTGTCACGATACATGCTATGGGAACAGAAGAGCACCCATCAGACGCTCGGAAGGAGCAAGAAAGTTTCAACTCGGTGGGAGACCTCATGAAGAGATGGGCTAATCAGTTTTATAGGATTGGCAACTTCAAGGAGCCAGCCACTTTTCATCTCAAGGAGAAGGCCACACCACACATTGATGCGCCAAGGAAATGTAGTATCCATCTCAAAGACAAATTGCGGGCTGAGTTGGACAAAATGGAGGATGATGGAGTCATCAGAAAAGTAACTCACCATACGGACTAGTGCAGTTCAATAACAACTTCCGCTAAGAAAGATGGATCAATCAGGGTATGCCTAGACCCAAAACGCTTGAATACAAGTCTCAAATGCTGCCCACACAAGATCCAAACACTTGAGGAAATCAATCCAGCTTTTGCCAATGGGAAATTGTTCTCCAAACTGGATGCAAAAGCGGGCTATTGGTCTGTCCGACTTGAGGAGGCAAGCCAGGAACTTACCACATTCCGCACACCTTTTGGCAGGTATTGCTACAGACGGTTACCTTTCTGTTTGTTGGTGAGTCAGGATATATTCCAGCAGCGTATGGACACAATCATAGAACAGGTTCCTGGATGCATCTGCATTGCAGATGATATTGTCATAGTGGGATCCACGGAACAAGAACATGACTGTAATCTGAAGAAACTGTTGGAGACAGCATCCTGGGAAGGACTCGCTTTCAACAGTGCTAAGTACGTAGTGAAGGCTAAGTCCATCAACTTATTCAAAACAATCTATTCAGACACAGGCAGACCAGATCTTGGTAAGGTGAAGGACATTCATATGATGCCAACACCACAAGATGAAGAAGATTTACAACGGTTCCTGGGGATGATGAATTTTTTATCACCCTACATCCCAAACTATGCTGACCTGGTCGTTATCTTGAGGGATTTACTGAAGAAAGATGTCCCATTCTTGTGGCAAGAAGACCACCAGATGGCGTTCTGTAACCTGAAGAGCAGCATACAGGAGGACAGTGGGAGACTGTTAAAGAGGAGGTTCAGGGTAAACAATGTTTCCGAGAAGAAACAGGAGGCGCTTTATTGGTAACAAGGTGTCGAGAGGATGAGAGAACCCAAAGAGAATACAGCATTTTGTGCCGGACACTGAGGACTCAGCGGTGCGGAAAGCCTAAAGGAATGTAAAACATATTTGAGTGAAATTAGAGGGAAGCTAGGAAAGCTTCCTTTTGTTCTCCGCGCTCCTCGGCCAACATGGTTCTTCCTCATCTTCGCCCTTCCCTCCCAGTGTAGCGATCCCTCCTCACTGCCCCTCCCACAGAACAGCATTCCTTCCTCACTGCCCTTCCCACAGAGCAGTAGACCCTCCTCACTGCCCCTCCCACACAGCATTAGACCCCCCTCACTGCTCTCCCACGGAGCAGCATTCCCGCCTCACTGCCCCTCCCACAGAGCAGCATTCCCTGCTCACTGCCCCCCACAGAAAAGCATTCCCTGCTCACTGGACCTCCCACAGAACAGCATTCCCTGCTCACTGCCCCTCCCACAGAAAAGCATTCCCTGCTCCCTGCCCCTCCCACAAAGAAGCATTGCCTGCTCATTGCTCCGCCCACAGAGCAGCATTCCATGCTCACTGCTCTTCCCACAGAACAGCATTCCCTGCCCCTTTGTCCCGCCACCCTGACATCAGTCTGAAGAAGGGTCTCGACCCGAAACGTCACCCATTCCTTCTCTCCCGAGATGCTGCCTGACCTGCTGAGTTACTCCAGCATTTTGTGAATAAAAAAATTCCCTGCTCACTGCTCCTCCCAGAGCAGCATTCCCGCCTCATTGCCCCTCCCACAGAGCAGCATTCACTGCTCATAGCCCTTCCCACGGTCCCACCTGTGGAACAGCGCTCCCTCCACACTGCCCCTCCCATGAAGTGGTGCTTTCTCTTCCTTACAGGTGACGGCATCAATGTTGAGGTCACGGGGCCCCATTGCTGAGTTGACGTGCACCCCGCTCCTGCCTGCAGTTGCTGTGATGACATTACAGAAGCAAGCTGTGTAGGCACTCGTCCCTGCTGTTGATACGGGGCCTGCTGGCCCTTCTGTTGGTTGCCCCGTTTCCGGAGGCAGGACGGGGACGAGGCCAATTACTCAGGCTCGGCCCCCTGCTCCCTGGTTTCCTGTCTCACAACCCGTTCAGCCTGCGCTACCCAGCGATGTCCGAAGCAAAGGAAGGCACAGTTTACTGGCAGTATCTTGGCCTCGCCAATCTCATGCCGAACCCCACACCTTCGCTGTATTCCGAGGCTTGTGGCCCGATGGGTAAACTGGGCAGCCACCACACCCTACAGGGTGGCTCCTTGACTTCATCCCAGGCCCGGACATCTGATTGGGGCATGTACATCTGCAAATCGGGTTTATCCACGCTGTCTGGGTGAGAAAGACGCATCGCTGATTCACGTCTCCCACCGGGAGTTGGGCTCGTCTACGCTGGTGAACAAAAGCCTGAGGTTTTCCCCGGGCTTCATGCTGGGCTCAGGGCGCATCATCCAGCTGCACATCCGCTGGGGAACCTGGCAGGACTGCGACGGGTGCGGGGCGGTGGGAAAAGGGAAAAGGGTGGGCTTCTGTTGCGCCACGTTGCGCGGAGAGGACGAAGAGGATGAGCAGGAGGTGGAAGGAGAAACCTTGCCCTGCAGCCTGATGAAACAGTACTTGGGACAGCCCTTGCCCCGACGCGGCGCTGAGCTTAAGTTTGAGATCTGCCGGCGGGCGTTCGGGATGGAAGGGGCGTTGGAGAGGACGGGCACCGTGGAGATGGCCGAGGATTGGTGATTGGTGGTGGAGACTGCTTTGGACTGGCTGGTGCCTCATTCGCTGTTGCTGGAGTTGGTTCTGCTGAATGTACACGACCATGCCCGTTTGACCTACCCAGGCGCTTGGTGTAGTTCTGGCAACACGACCCTACCTTAATAGGTGACGCTTCGGGTCAAGATCCTTCTTCAGATTTCCTTTTCTATTCCTTTCTTCTAGACATGCGATCGGACCCACGGTAGCGTTATGCCTGGTTGCAGTGGGAAAACACCTGCAATGGCAACACTGAATTCGCTACGCACACAGTAAGCTGCATTGGAAGACCTACACTCCACCTGAGGGACCGAGCTGTGGTAGAACTGACGTATATTTCAAACATTGCATCAGAGATGCAGCGGGGACCATTTAAGATTCCAAATTTGGAATGGGAATGGTAGAAGCTCTCTTTAAAAATTCCCGAGGTGGACATAGAAACATAGAAAATAGGTGCAGGAGTAGGCCATTCGGCCCTTCGAGCCTGCACCGCCATTCAATATGATCATGGCTGATCATCTAGCTCAGTAACCTGTACCTTCCTTCTCTCCATACCCCCTGATCCTTTTAGCCACAAGGGTCACATCTAACTCCCTCTTAAATATAGCCAATGAACTGGCCTCAACTACCTTCTGTGGCAGAGAATTCCACAGACTCACCACTCTCTGTGTGAAGAAATGTTTTCTCATCTCGGTCCTAAAAGACTTCCCCCTTATCCTTAAGCTGTGACCCCTGGTTCTGGACTTCCCCAACATCGGGAACAATCTTCCCACATCTAGCCTCTCCAACCCCTTAAGAATTTTATATGTTTCTATAAGACCCCCCCTCAGTCTTCTAAATTCCAGCGAGTACAAGCCTAGTCTATCCAGTCTTTCCTCATATGAAAGTCCTGCCATCCCAGGGATCAATCTGGTGAACCTTCTCTGTACTCCCTCTAAGGCTAGAATTTCTTTCCTCAGATTAGGAGACCAAAACTTTACACAATACTCCAGGTGCGATCTCACCAAGGCCCTGTACAACTGCAGCAGAACCTCCCTGCTCCTATACTCAAATCCTCTTGCTCTGAATGCCAACATACCATTCGCTTTCTTCACTGCCTGCTGCACCTGCACGCTTGCTTTCAATGACTGGTGCACCATGACACCCAGGACACGTTGCATCTCCCCTTTTCCTAATTGGCCACCATTCAGGTAATACTCTGCTTTCCTGTTCTTGCCGCCAAAGTGGATAACCTCACATTTATCCACATTATATTGCATCTGCCTTGCATTCGCCCACTCAACTAATCTACCCAAGTCACTCTGCAGCCTCCTAGCATCCTCCTCGCAGCTAACACTGCCACCCAGCTTCGTGTCATCCGCAAACTTAGAGATGTTGCATTCAATTCCCTCGTCCAAATCATTAATATATATTGTAAATAACTGGGGTCCCAGCACTGAGCCTTGCGGTACCCCACTAGTCACTGCCTGCCATTCCGAAAAGGACCCGTTTATTCCTACTCTTTGCTTCCTGTCCGCCAACCAATTCTCTATCCACCTCAACACTGAACCCCCAATACCGTGTGCTTTAAGTTTGTACACCAATCTCCTATGTGGGACCTTGTCGAAGACCTTCTGAAAGTCCAGATATAACACATCGACTGGTTCTCCCTTATCCACTATACTAGTTACATCCTCGAAAAATTCTATAAGATTCGTCAGGCATGATTTGCCTTTCATAAATCCATGCTGACTTTGTCCGATGATCTCACCACTTTCCAAATGTGATGCTATCACATCTTTAATAACTGACTCTAGCATTTTCCCCACTACCGATGTTAGGCTAACTGGTCTATAATTCCCCGTTTTCTCTCTCCCTCCCTTTTTAAAAAGTGGGGTTACATTAGCTACCTTCCAATCCTCAGAAACTACTCCAGGATCTAAAGGGTTTTGAAAAATTATCACTAATGCATCCACTATTTCTGAGGCTACTTCCTTAAGCACTCTGGGATGCAGCCTATCTGGCCCTGGGGATTTATCGGCCTTTAACCCATTTAATTTACCTAACACCACTTCCGACTAACCTGGATTACCCTCAGTTCCTTCATCTCGTTAGACCCCTGGTCCCCTGCTATTTCCGGCAGATTGTTTATGTCTTCCTTAGTGAAGACAGAACCAAAGTAGTTGTTCAATTGTTCTGCCATCTCCTTGTTCCCTATGATCAATTCACATGTTTCCGACTGCAAGGGACCTACATTTGTCTTAACTAGTCTTTTTCTCTTCACATATCTATAAAAACTTTTGCAGTCAGTTTTTATGTTCCCTGCCAGTTTTCTCTCATAATCTATTTTCCCTTTCCTAATTAAGCCCTTTGTCCTCCTCTGCTGGACTGAATTTCTCCCAGTCCTCTGGTATGATACTTTTTCTGGCTAATTTATATGCTTCATCTTTTGTTTTAATACTATCCTTGATTTCCCTTGTTAGCCACGGATGCACCACCTTTCCTGGTTTGTTCTTTTGCCAAACTGGGATGAACAATTGCTGTAGTTCATCCATGCAATATTTAAATGCCTTCCATTGCATGTCCACCGTCAACCCTTTAAGTATAAATTGCCAGTCTATCTTGAACAATTCACGTCTCATACCCTCAAAGTTACCTTTCTTTAAGTTCAGAACACTTGTTTCTGAATTGACTTTGTCACTCTCCATCTTTGTACACTATTAATGCTGCGAGACTGCATTAAATGTAAATTGAGCTGAAATGCATTGGCACACAAACTGATTCATTTGCATTGGATGAACTACGGTTAGCTGCATTGTAGGAAGAGAGCAAGGTATGAGACAGCTTTTCTGGACTGGTGGCGACAGGACTACCACTCTGGTGAGTCGCATTGAAGGCAAACTGGTTTAGATTCAGAGTCATGCAGCACGGAAACATGCTCTTGGGCTCAACTCAGCCATGCCAGTCAAGATGCCCCATCTCCCTTCATTCTTTTTGCCCATGTTTGGCCCATATCCCTTCAAACCTTTCCGATCCGTGTACCTGACCAAGTGTCTTTTAAATGTTGTTATAGTACCAGACACAACTACCTCTTTTAGCAGCTTGTTCTCTGAATGAAAAACTTGCTCGTCAGATTCCGATCAAACTGGGTTCTCTCACTTTAACCTATGGGCTCTGGTTTTTTGATTACCCTACTCTGGGTTAAAGGACTGGGCTTTCACCTTATCATCACCTTATCCTCCCTTCTCCGCTTCAAGGAATAAAGTCTTTGCCAACCCAACCTCTCTAGCCCTGGCTACATCCTTAGACATATTCTCTGTATCTTTCCAGATTAATGACGTCCTTCCTAGGGCAGGGTGATTAAGATTGAAAAGTGTACCCCAAAAGTGGCCTCACCAACTGTAACAGTGTCCCATCTTCGGTACTCAATACACTGACTGGTGAAGGTCAATGTACCAAAGGCATTCTTTACCATCCTCTTTACAAAGCTTTTCAGTGTACCTCGGTACACGTGACCATAAAACTAAACTGAAACCAAACTCATTTCAGGTGATCACAGCCGGGATTTAGGGAGGATCCCCTCCCATTTACAGTCTATTGTTTTAGAACCAGATGGGGCAAAGCTCTGGCCGGGACCGGGTAGAATTGTGAAATCTGCCCATTATTGAGACATTGTCCACTTCTTTGCACTTTCCAGGAGATGGAGTGTTGGTGGCGGGAAACGGCTCTCTCGCTCAGACGCCGCGGGATGTACGCCGGGTTGGGTTGGAGCGCGTTGGGGAGGTCCTCTGCTCTCCCAATTGGCCGGCGCCCGGCTGGCGTGGGGTGGGACCTTAGTAACTTGTTACCCTAACTGGCCGTGTCAGATCCTCTTTCTCACCAAAAAGCCAACCTCCTTTATCCATCCCAACAGACCGACCAGTCCCCGTGGCGTGGCTTCGGTCTTCTGTAACACCACGGAGACTAACACCAAGGCGGTAGTTCTCGTTGGAACGGGAGAGGAATCTCTGAAGGAGAACGCGCTGTTCTATCTCCCGGGCCGGTTACATGTTATCCTGGCCGCATCTAGTCATCAGGTCCGCCACCGTTCGGGCCTCAGGCGTCTATCTCTGCAGGTCGGGAAACAGGACTCTCGCTTACCACGAGGCGACATGCAAGATGCGGACAATATCCATATCTCGGACAAATCCATCGGCGTCTCCTCGCTTCCCAGTTGCTTCTTAGAAGTCGGAGACCAGCACTTGGAGTATTCACGGTCTGGAACACTTGGGAGGACTGCGACCGGCGCGGAGAGAAAGACGTTTGGGATTCTGTTACGCTAGTCCAGTCCTGGGCGACCAGAAACCCATGGCATCTGGTCTTTGGCGAAGCGGCAGTAACTTCCAGGACGGCCTCCCGAGATGGGATTGGAACCGTGCATCGTTCCCCACGTGACCGAATCCCCTTTGCAACTGTCCGGCGTTCCTCCTGATCGATACTCACTTGGTCAACGTCAACGGAACGGTAGCTTTAAGTGTCCCGGCGCCTCAGTCTGCACTCTGGTGACCTGGCGGAGAAATTCCAACGAGGTTTCGCGGGCATATCTCTCCCGACGACGAGGGAGCACTCAAACGTTGGACGATGTGACACTATAAGAGGAACTGGCCGGTGCCTTCCACCTGAGGGTGCTGGAACATAACGGAACAATGGCGGCGGCGGGCGGAAAGCAGGGCGCGCTTGGTTTGGTACATCTTGGCTGCCATTGCCTTCGTGTCTGTTTTGCTCATTTTCCTGTATTTTCTATTGCCTACTGCGCCCAGGTGCGGCTCACCAGGCCGTGCACTGGTAACGTCCACACGTTACAAATACACCTTCATATGCACTAATATCCCAGCAGGCCAATCAGCCCATTCAGATTATGCAGGTTCTGTTTGCCATCCCATTCCTTTCCCCTTTATTCTTTTTCCAAACATCCCCCCATTACATAAATTCATATGTCAGCATAATTAGGCCATTGGGCCCATCAAGTCTACTCCGCCATGCCATCATGGCTGATCTATCTTCCCTCTCAACCGCATTCTCCTGTTTTCTCTCCGTAACCCATGACACCTGTACTTGTCAACTAATTAAGCCCTTCTTATTCCCATTACCACTGCGGTGCGCACCCACTAACTGACAATCGAGCACACAGATCACCGCAGAACTCAGCATGTCTCGGACCTCCAGCCAGAATATATCCCTGCCCCCCACAACTCGCTGTCTTCGATGAATAAGCTAGTTCTGAATCCATCCGACTAAGTCACCGTGAATCCCGGACAATCCGTTGAATGTTCTGCTCTGGAAGCTGAGCGGCACTCTGTTGAGATGCATTGGAAACACATATTTGCTGCGTTGCATTAAAATGACACCGCACCAATGCAGTCAGGCTGGAGAAACAACAGCTGGCACTGGACCAAAGCGGACTAAGATGCACTGAATAGACTACATTCAGCTGCGTTGGTGGGAGAGAGTTCCAATCAAGCTGCTGGGCGGTATTAGAAGCACTGAGATTGAACCACAGGCGGCACGAAGTCCAGTGGTAGGACCAATGCATTAAAGCTGCCGATGCCACAGCGAATTAGTTGCATTGACAAAACCACATTTTGCTGCGTTGGTCTGCAGCACACAATCACCATTATGAACCACGGGATGGAAACGTTGCTGAGACATTCCTGATTGACTTGCAATGGAGAAGCTTCCATTGGCGTCTGCATCAAATAATTTATCGTGGAATTGTCTGGTGGGATTGAGTTGAGTTGAGTTGGAAACCCCTTGAACAACCAGGAGAGAGCTCCCATGGATCTGCACAGCCAACCGTGGGTACCAGGGCAGATTTGTTCTCAACAAAGGGGCTGCTTTGTGGTGGGGTAAATTTAAAAGATTAAGAATATATATTGGCATTCATGTATAAATGTAAGCAACTTTTCTGTATTATTGATGGAAGGCAGTGTGGCGGGGGCTGTGGCTGAGGGCGCATGTTGTGATGGTGGCAACTAATATAACGTAACTCCGATAATCCAGCATCCACCGGTCATAGAAATCCCGATTTATTCAAGAACTTGAGCCGGGAATGTGGAGCGTACGAACGGAGCCGGATTTTGGACTCTAGCCTCCCATTCTAACCAAACTAGCCCTTCTACAGCTAGTCCCATTTGCCTGCGTTTGACCCCTATCCCTCTCCACCCTTCCTTGCCATATACCTGTTCGAATGTATTTTCAATGCTTAGTAGTACTTCCATATCCCCAGCACTCAGTGAGTGATAAAGTTGCTCCTCAAGCTCCTTTTTAATCTTTATCACCTCAACGTATACCTTTGTCCTCTGGTTCTTGATTCCCCTACGCTGGGTAAAAACATGCTGTGCATTCACCTTATCTACAGTAAACCCTGGTGTTTCATTCCACGGCCTTCAATGCGACGAGGACCCTAATTTGTGTCGTTGTTTCAAAGCTCTGTGGAAACTGGCATCGGTAGTTTCCTCATCAACTGTGATTTCACAAAATTTGGGTTCAGTCACATTTTAAGTTTGCGTGCAGTTTTGTTTGGTTTCGTTTAGTTTGGCGTAGTTTAAAGATACAGCGTGGAAACAGGTCCTTCGGCCCACCGTGTCCGCTCCAATGAATTATTCCCCCTTACACTTGCACTGTCCGACACACCTTGGACAATTTACAATTTTTACCAAAGCCAATTTACTGTCAAAATCTGTACGTGTTTGGAGTGTGGGAGGAAACGGGAGGTCCCGGGGAGACCCACGCGGTTACGGAGAGAACGTTCAATGCCCGTACAGCAGCCGAGATCAGGACCGAACCCGGGTCTCTGGCGCGGTAAGGCAGCAATTTTACCGTCGCGCCAGCTTGCCGTCCATCCTGAGAAGCCTATTACAGGAAGGATGTGGAGGATTTGGAGGGACTTTAAGAGAAAGTCATCAGAATACTACCAGGGAAGGGTGTAGGGGTCAGAGAGGGTTACAGAGAGCCGGGGGGGGGGGGGGGGGGAGGGGGTTACAGAAGCAAGAAGGGGTGTAGGAAGGTATTGCTGAAACAGGAAAGGGTGTAGGAGTTGGAGGGGGTTACAAAAACAGGAAGTGGTATAGGGGTTGGATGGGGTTCGTAGACAGAGAGGAGTGTATGGGGTCACAGTGAGTTACATACGTAGGGGTTTAGAGGCAGCTGCAACGTTATATTCTGCCCTGTTTCCATTCTCTATTGTAAAACATGTTGCACACAGGCATGGTATTATTCGCCTCGATAGCACGCAACACAACGTTTTCCCTGTACTCTTGACAGTAAAAAAAGCAGAAACAAACTAAGATAGGGAGAGATGAAGTAGCCGGTGAAGGTTGGAGACGGATAGGTTTGTAGGGTCTGGGTGTGGTTAAAGAGACAGACAGGGCTTTAAGTGCCATGGGGGATACAGAGACCAGGAATGGTGTCGGAGCCAGAATACTTTTGCATAAACCGCCTGTCTATTTGTGTTGTGACTTTGGACAGAGTTCGATCACAGCAATACTGTGTGGGGTGAAATACTGCTCTTTGAGCCCTGGACCCAAGGTGCACAACAACAGGCCCTTCGGCCCACCACGTCCATGGCGACATTTGTTGCACATCTATTGGTACAGATTTATATTTACCATGTGCACCAAGATATAGTGTTTGCATGCTGCCCAGGCGAATCGTACACTATGTGCGTACACCAGGCTGTGCAAAGTGATAAAATCTGCAGTGAAGAACATAGTTAGCGTCTTACAGAGCAAATGTCCACAGTCCTCTTGATGTAGGTTGGAACATCGGCTATATTCCTGGCCGTTGGAAGGATCGTTCAGCAGTCTGATAACAGGAAGGATGAAGCTGTTCCTGAATCTGGTGATTCGTGTTTTCTATGTTTTGTATCTTTTTCCCAATGGGGAGGGTACGAGAGTAAAGGGAGAGGGGATGAATGGTCCTTGATTATATTGTCTGCATTCCAGAGGCAGCGTGAAGTGTAAATGGAGCTGAGGGTGAGGGTGTGGGGTGGGTGGGGGGGATTGGGAAGCCGCTCTCTGTAATGCATTGGGCGACATTCACAACTCTCAGCAATTTATTGCTGTCTTGGGCAGAGTTGGTGCAAAACTAAGATGTGTTGCAATCTGTTAGTGTGCAGAAGTTGGTGAGAGATACTGGGGACATTTCGAACTTCCTTTCTCTTCTGCGGAAGACGAGGCATTGCTGTGCTTTCGCGGCCGGGATTTCAATGTGATTGTTCCGGACATGTTGTTGGTGTCACAGTAAACTCTCGCTCTAGCGGACCACACGTGGGAGATGTTTTCTGTTGTTACCGATTGTCCGAATAAGGGGGGTTAATATGCACAGTGCTAATGCCAATAAGAATACACTCCACAATAAACAGTAAAGGACCCAAGATACACAATACCTTGGGGCGGCATAGCGCCGTACCAACTCCGAGTAAGGGTATCGCAGTCTGCAAACTCTGATCACCCCAGATTCACTTAGTTTCTCAATAACAATAGGGCTTTTGACCACGACAAACACGGACTAAACGACGGGCTACGAAATGCCTTGGTTACACTTGAGACTTCGAGCTTTGAATTGACCCTAATAGATTTGAACCATCATTTGTTCATTATGTGTTTACAGATGTGTTTACAGATGTGTTATGCTGCTACAGATGTGTTATGCTGTACAAACAATTATTGCGTTTTCACTACATACGACAATTAAGATTTGTTTTAGATTTGGAGATAGAGCGCAGAAACAGGCCCTTCGGCCCACCGGGTCCGCGCCGCCCAGCCATCCCCGCACATTAACACTATCCTACACCCACTAGGGACAATTTTTTAAAAACATTTGCCCAGACAATTAACCTACAAACCAGTACGTCTTTGGAGTGTGGGAGGAAACCTAAGTTCTCGGAGAAAACCCACGCAGGTCACGGGGAGAACGTACAAACTCTGTACAGTACCTCTAGAATTTTTTCGAGGATGTAACTTGTAGAGTGGATAAGGGAGAACCAGTCGATGTGTTATATCTGGACTTTCAGAAGGCCTTCGACAAGGTCCCACACAGGAGATTGGTGTACAAACTTAAAGCACACGGTATTGAGGGTTCAGTTTTGAGGTGGATAGAAAATTGGTTGGCGGACAGGAAGCAAAGAGTAGGAATAAACGGGTCCTTTTCGGAATGGCAGGCAGTGACTAGTGGGGTACCGCAAGGCTCAGTGCTGGGACCCCAGTTATTTACAGTGTATATTAATGATTTGGACGAGGGAATTGAATGCAACATCTCTAAGTTTGCGGATGACACGAAGCTGGGTGGCAATGTTAGCTGCGAGGAGGATGCTAGGAGGCTGCAGAGTGACTTGGATAGATTAGGCGAGTGGGCAAATGCATGGCCGATGCAATATAATGTGGATAAATGTGAGGTTATCCACTTTGGCGGCAACAACAGGATAGCAGAGTATTACCTGAATGGTGACCGATTGGGAGAAGGGGAGATGCAACGTGACCTGGGTGTCATGATGCACCAGTCATTGAAAGCAAGCATGCAGGTGCAGCAGGCAGTGAAGAAAGCGAATGGTATGTTGGCATTCATAGCAAGAGGATTTGAGTTTAGGAGCAGGGAGGTTCTGCTGCAGTTGTACAGGGCCTTGGTGAGACCGCACCTGGAGTATTGAGTGCAGTTTTGGTCTCCTAACCTGAGGAAAGACGTTCTTGCCTTAGAGGGAGTACAGAGAAGGTTCACCAGATTAATCCCTGGGATGGCGGGACTTGCATATGAGGAAAGACTGGAAAGACTGGGCTTGTACTCGCTGGAATTTAGAAGACTGAGGGGGGGTCTTATAGAAACATATAAAATTCTTAAGGGGTTGGAGAGGCTAGATGCGGGAAGATTGTTCCCGATGTTGGGGGAGTCCAGAACCAGGGGTCACAGCTTAAGGATAAGGGGGAAGTCTTTTAGGACCGAGATGAGAAAACATTTCTTCACACAGAGTGGTGTGTCTGTGGAATTCTCTGCCACAGAAGGTAGTTGAGGCCAGTTCATTGGCTATATTTAAGAGGGAGTTAGATGTGGCCCTTTTTGCTAAAGGGATCAGGGGGTATGGAGAGAAGGCAGGTACAGGCTACTGAGCTGGATGATCAGCCGTGATCATATTGAATGGCGGTGCAGGCTGGAAGGGCCGAATGGCCTACTCCTGCACCTATTTTCTATGTTTCTATGTTTCTATGTTTCTCCTGTCTTGTTCGTCTGCTGCATTGAGCCCTTTGCCGAATCCATCAGGAAGGATGCGAGCATAAGAGCAGTGACATTGCCAGGCAGCGGGGGCACTCAGGTCAAGGCCTCCCTGTACATGGACGATGTCGCCGTCTTCTGCTCGGATCCAGGGTCGGTCCGCAGACTGATCAGCGTCTGCGACCAGTTTGAGTTGGCCACGGGGGCCAGGGTAAACCGCAGGAAGAGCGAGGCCATGCTCTTTGGCATCTGGCCGACCGATCTTCCATCCCCTTCACCATCAAGCCCGACTTCTTGAAGGTGCTGGGGATCTGGTTCGGGAAGGCTGAGGCGTGTAACAAGAATAGGCTGGAGCAGATAGCCAGGGTGGGGAAGAAGCTGGAGCTGTGTAAGCAGCGCTCCCTCTCCATCACGGGGAAAAATCTGGTGTGAGGTGCTCTCGGGGCTGCTGTACTTGGCACAAGTGTGGCCCGTTCCTCCTTCCTACGCCACGGGGATCACCACTTCCACTTCATCTGGAGGTCGGCGATGGACCGGGTGCAACGAGCCACAATGCACAAGTCGGCAGAAAACGGGGGTAAAAGCGTGCCCAACGTCGCCCTCATCCTGATGGCCACCTTCGTGTGTGGCTGCATCAGGCGGAGCGTAGAGCCAAGGCACATGGGCACCAAGTGCCACTACCTGCTGAGGTTCTACCTGTCCCCGGTGTTGCGAAGGATGGGCCTGGCGCAGATGCCACTCAATGTGCCAGTCAGCTGGACATTGCCGAACCATCTGTCATTCGTGGAAAGGTTCTTCCGGACCAACACCTATGACCACAAGTCCATCGGGCAGTGGTCAACACGGAACGTCCTGCAGGCACTGCAGGGGAATGACTCAATAGACAATAGACAATAGACAATAGGTGCAGGAGTAGGCCATTCAGCCCTTCGAGCCAGCACCGCCATTCAATGCGATCATGGCTGATCACTATCAATCAGTACCCCGTTCCTGCCTTCTCCCCATACCCCCTCACTCCGCTATCCTTAAGAGCTCTATCCAGCTCTCTCTTGAAAGCATCCAACGAACTGGCCTCCACTGCCTTCTGAGGCAGAGAATTCCACACCTTCACCACCCTCTGACTGAAAAAGTTCTTCCTCATCTCCGTTCTAAATGGCCTACCCCTTATTCTCAAACTGTGGCCCCTTGTTCTGGACTCCCCCAACATTGGGAACATGTTATCTGCCTCTAATGTGTCCAATCCCCTAATTATCTTATATGTTTCAATAAGATCCCCCCTCATCCTTCTAAATTCCAGTGTATACAAGCCCAATCGCTCCAGCCTTTCAACATACGACAGTCCCGCCATTCCGGGAATTAATCTAGTGAACCTACGCTGCACGCCCTCCATAGCAAGAATATCCTTCCTCAAATTTGGAGACCAAAACTGCACACAGTACTCCAGGTGCGGTCTCACTAGGGCCCGGTACAACTGTAGAAGGACCTCTTTGCTCCTATACTCAACTCCTCTTGTTACGAAGGCCAACATTCCATTGGCTTTCTTCACTGCCTGCTGAACCTGCATGCTTCCTTTCATTGACTGATGCACTAGGACACCCAGATCTCGTTGAACTCCCCCTCCTCCTAACTTGACACCATTCAGATAATAATCTGCCTTTCTATTCTTACTTCCAAAGTGAATAACCTCACACTTATCTACATTAAACTGCATCTGCCATGTATCCGCCCACTCACACAACCTGTCCAGGTCACCCTGCAGCCTTATTGCATCTTCCTCACAATTCACACTACCCCCCAACTTAGTATCATCTGCAAATTTGCTAATGGTACTTTTAATGCCTTCGTCTAAGTCATTAATGTATATCGTAAATAGCTGGGGTCCCAGCACCGAACCTTGCGGTACCCCACTGGTCACTGCCTGCCATTCCGAAAGGGACCCATTTATCCCCACTCTTTGCTTTCTGTCTGTTAACCAATTTTCTATCCATGTCAGTACCCTACCCCCAATACCATGTGCCCTAATTTTGCCCACTAATCTCCTATGTGGGACCTTGTCGAAGGCTTTCTGAAAGTCGAGGTACACCACATCCACTGACTCTCCCTTGTCAATTTTCCTAGTTACATCCTCAAAAAATTCCAGTAGATTTGTCAAGCATGATTTCCCCTTCGTAAATCCATGCTGACTCGGAACGATCCCGTTACTGCTATCCAAATGCTCAGCAATTTCGTCTTTTATAATTGACTCCAGCATTTTCCCCACCACTGATGTCAGACTAACTGGTCTATAATTACCCGTTTTCTCTCTCCCTCCTTTCTTAAAAAGTGGGATAACATTTGCTATTCTCCAATCCACAGGAACTGATCCTGAATCTATAGAACATTGAAAAATGATCTCCAATGCTTCCACTATTTCTAGAGCCACCTCCTTAAGTACTCTGGGATGCAGACCATCAGGCCCTGGGGATTTATCAGCCTTCAGTCCCATCAGTCTACCCAAAACCATTTCCTGCCTAATGTGGATTTCCTTCAGTTCCTCCATCACCCTAGGTTCTCCAGCCCCTAGAACATTTGGGAGATTGTGTGTATCTTCCTCAGTGAAGACAGATCCAAAGTAACGGTTTAACTCGTCTGCCATTTCTTTGTTCCCCATAATAAATTCCCCTGCTTCTGTCTTCAAGGGACCCACATTTGCCTTGACTATTTTTTTCCTCTTCACGTACCTAAAAAAACTTTTGCTATCCTCCTTTATATTATTGGCTAGTTTACCCTCGTACCTCATCTTTTCTCCTCGTATTGCCTTTTTAGTTAACTTTTGTTGCTCTTTAAAAGAGTCCCAATCCTCTGTCTTCCCACTCTTCTTTGCTATGTTATACTTCCTCTCCTTAATTTTTATGCTGTCCCTGACTTCCCTTGTCAGCCACAGGTGTCTCTTACTCCCCTTAGAGTCTTTCCACCTCTTTGGAATAAATTGATCCTGCAACCTCTGCATTATTCCCAGGAATACCTGCCATTGCTGTTCTACCGTCTTCCCTGCTAGGGCCTCCTTCCAATCAATTTTGGCCAGCTCCCGCCTCATGCCTCTGTAATCCCCTTGGCTATACTGTAATACCGACACTTCCGATTTTCCCTTCTGCCTTTCCATTTGCAGAGTAAAACTTATCATGTTGTGATCACTGCCTCCTAATGGCTCTTTTACCTCTAGTCCCCTTATCAGATCAGGATCATTACACAACACTAAATCCAGAATTGCCTTCTCCCTGGTAGGCTCCAGTACAAGCTGTTCTAAGAATCCATCTCGAAGGCACTCTACAAACTCTCTTTCCTGGGGTCCATTTCCAATCTGATTTTCCCAGTCTACCTGCATGTTGAAATCTCCCATAACCACCGTAGCATTACATTTTTGACACGCCAATTTTATCTCCTGATTTAACTTGCACCCTAAGTCGAGGCTACTGTTTGGGGGCCTATAGATAACTCCCATTAGGGTCTTTTTACCCTTACAATTTCTCATTTCTATCCATACTGATTCAACATCTCCTGATTCTATGTCACCCCTTGCAAGGGAATGAATATCATTCCTTACCATCAGAGCAACCCCACCCCCTCTGCCCACCTGTCTGTCTTTTTTATACGTTGTGTACCCCTGAATATTCAGTTCCCAGCCCTGGTCCTCTTGTAGCCATGTCTCAGTGATCCCTACAACATCATACTTGCCCATGACTAACTGAGCCTCAAGCTCATCCACTTTATTTTTTATACTACGCGCATTTAAGTACAACACTTTAACTTCTGTATTTACCTCCCCTCTCACATCGTTCACAATTGGCCCTGCCCTTAATTTCTTTTCCGCTCTAGAACTTATGTTCCCATTCTTCCGAGAGTCTTTTGCAATATCCCCTGTATTCCCTTTTACCTCATCTTCATATTCACAATTTGTTAACCCCTCCCCCCCACTACTTAGTTTAAAGCCACAGGTGTCACACTAGCAAACCTGCCTGCCAGAATGTTTGTCCCCCTGCTGTTAAGATGCAACCCGTCCCTTTTGTACAAGTCACCCCTAGCCCAGAAGAGATCCCAGTGGTCCAGAAATCTAAATCCCTGCTCTCTGCACCAGTCCCTCAGCCATAAATTCATACCCTCTATCTCTCTGTTCCTGGCCTCACCAGCACGAGGTACCGGTAGCAGTCCAGAGATAACTACCTTCGACGTCCTACTTCTCAGCGTTTTTCCCAACTCTCTAAACTCCCGCTGTAGCACCTCCTTCCTCTTCCGCCCGACGTCATTCGTGCCCACGTGCACAATGACTTCAGGTTGATCGCCTTCCCTCGCTAGGATTTTCTGAAGCCGGTCTGTGATGTGTTGAACCCTGGCACCAGGGAGGCAACAGACCATCCTCAAGTCCCTCCTGCTGCCACAGAATCTTCTGTCCGTCCCTCGGACTATGGAGTCACCGACCACTACGGCTCTTCCAGACTTCGGTCTCCCCTGTCGAGTATCCTTGCCAACAGGTCCGCCACTCGGACTGGAAACGTCTTCTGCCCCGACAGTTCCCAAGAGGGTATACCTATTTGCAATAGGCACAGCCACTGGGGTCTCCTGTAGTCCACGTCCACTCCCCCCGGAAACAGTCTCCCACCTTCGCTCGACCTGGACCCTTGGCGTGACAGCCTCACAATAGGTCCTGTCGAGGAAACTCTCGCATTCCCGGATGGCCCTGAGGTCATCCAACTGCCTCTCCAACTCCACCACACGTCCCTTCAGGAGCTGCACCTGGACACAGTTCTTGCAGGTGTATCCTGTGGCGTGGCTCCCAGAGCAGACTGCCCAGCTTGTCTGGCAAAATGCCTCATCGCCAGAACTCACCAACAAGCACCAAGACCTGGCTTGGCTGGCGGTGAGGGGAGCCCTCTCAGTCAGATCCTTCCTGCACCGCCGGAACCTCACTACCGGCGCATGCTGTCTTCGGGACGGTTGCTACGGAGAGGAGACGGTGGCCCACCTCTTCACAGAGTGTGGATTTGCAAAGAGAGTCTGGAGAGGTCTGCAAGGGTCCCTGTCACGATTCATTCCGAGCAGCTCCGTCACAGAGGACTCTGTGATCTACGGACTGTTCCCAGGGACGCATTCGGAGACTGACATCGAGTGCTGCTGGAAGGTCATCAACTCGGTGAAAGACGCTCTTTGGTCTGCCCGAGCTTTGTTGGCCTCCCGGCAGAGCGAGATGTCCGTCAAGGAACGTTGCCGACTGGCCCGCTGCAGACTGCAGGAGTACGTGCTGAGGGACGCACTGCAGCTTGGTGCAGCCAACGCCAAGGCCCTGTGGGGGAGGACAACAGTCTAGGGTCCTTCCGCTGCTGGACATGGGGGGCAGGGTGTGGTGGAGAGAGACGCCCCTCCAAATAAGGGATACTGGGTTAGTGTCTGTAAATGTAAGTAAATGTATGTAAATTTGGAAGTAAATGCCTGTATTGAATGTGTAACCTCCGGAAATGTCGGATGGGCTTGTTAAAAAAAGATGTTTTGTAAGTGATATTTATAACAGTATAACAGTATAACAGAGCTTTATTTGTCGTTCGGTACCGAAGTACCGAACGAAACTACATAGCAGTCATAGAAGAAAAAAAAGAACACAAGACACATAACCCCAACACAAACGTCCATCACAGTGACTCCAAACACCCCCTCATTGTGATGGAGGCAACAAAACTTCCACCCTCTTCCCCACGCCCACGGACAGACAGCTCGTCCCCGACCGACCCGCACAGTCCCCGCACAGTCCCCGCACCGGGCGCTGAAACGTCTCGCGGCCGAACCGGGCGATGAAAGGCCCGCGACCAAGCCTTGCGCAGCTAAGTCCCGTGGTCGAGCTGCACCGGGCTTGAATAAAGGATTTTTTGATATAAAAAAAAAAGAAAGAAAAAAAGGACCGAGCGCAGGTGTTCAGCGAAGCGATCGCCGAGCCTGCTCTTGGTTTCGCCGATGTAAATAAGTTGACATCTAGAGCAGCGGATGCAATAGATGAGGTTGGAGGAGGTGCAGGTGAACCTTTGTCACACCTGGAAAGACTGTTTGGGTCCTTGGATGGAGTTGAGGGGGGAGGTAAAGGGACAGGTGTTGCATCTTGTGCGGTTGCAGGGGAAAGTGCCCGGGGTTGGGGTGGTTTGGGTAGGAAGGGACGAGTGGACCAGGGAGTTACGGAGGGAACGGTCTCTGCGGAATGCAGAGAGGGGAGGGGATGGGAAGATATGGCCAGTGGTGGGGTCCCGTTGTAGGTGACGGAAATGTTGGTGGATGATATGTTGGATCCGCTGGCTGGTGGGGTGGAAGGTGAGAACGAGGGGGATTCTGTCCTTGTTGCGAGTGGGCGGAGGGGGAGCAAGAGCGGAGCTGCGGGATGTAGAAGGGACCCTAGTGAGAGCCTCATCTATAATGGAGGAGGGGAAGCCCCGTTTCCTGAAGAACGAGGACATCTTGGAAGCCCTAGTGTGATACACCTCATCCTGGGCGCAGATGCGGCGTAGACGGAGGAATTGGGAGTAGGGGATAGACTTTTTGCAGGGGACCGGGTGGAAAGAAGTGTAGTCCAGATAGCTGTGCGAGTCAGTGGGTTTATAGTAAATGTCCGTCACTAGTCTGTCTCCTGTGATGGAGATGGTGAGGTCCAGAAACGTGAGGGAGATGTCGGAGATAGTCCAGGTATATTTAAGGGCAGGATGGAAATTGGAGGTGAAGTGTATGAAGTCAGTGAGTTCTGCATGGGTGCAAGAGGTAGCACCAATGCAGTCATGGATGTAGCGGAGGTGGAGTTCGGGGATGGGGCCGGTGTACGTCCGGAACAGGGATTGTTCGACGTACCCGACAAAGAGGCAGGCGTAGCTGGGGCCCATGCGAGTGCCCATAGCTACGCCTCTGGTTTGGAGGAAGTGGGAGGAGTCAAAGGAGAAGTTGTTGAGGGTAAGAACCAGCTCTGCTAGGCGGAGAGTGTTGGTCGATGGGGATTGGCTGGTTCTACGGTCGAGGAAGAAACGGAGGTCTTTGAGACCATCCTTGTGGGGGATGGAAGTGTAGAGTGATTGGACATCCATGGTGAAGATGAGGGAGTGGGGGCCTGGGAACCGGAAGTTATCGAGGAGATGGAGAGCGTGTGAGGTGTCTTGGACGTAGGTGGGGAGGGATTTAACCAGGGGGGATAGGATGCATATGTTTTACCATCCGGACCGTCTGCCCAGGGGGCTGTGCTGTATGCCCTGGCTCATGCCTGCATATAGATATTGCCTAATATCCATACCGATTCTGCTCTGCGTTTGGGGTTGAACTTTGGGCAGTTATGGAAAAATAAAGCATTGATTACATCAACAGTCCTCAGGGATGGTAGAAAGAGCAAATGGGGAAATAAGTATGCCAAAGTTGGCCAAAGTATGTCCTTAAAGTAGGTTGTTGTGGCCAGACGCCATGCCCATAGTGAAGTATGCCCTAACAAATCAGAAAAATAGGAACACAGGCCTAACATCTCACCCGATTTTGATGGGGCGACCCAAAAACCACAGGGAACAGACCTCCGATGACTCCAGAGAAGGTAGCCCTGATATGGAATGATGAAAAATCCTTAAGATATGTTCAACTCATGTGTGGTCTCCAAATTTGAGGAAGGATATTCTTGCTGTGGAGGGTGTGCAGCTAGGTTCACTAGGTTAATTCCCGGAATGGTGGGACTGTCGTATGTTGAAAGACTGGAGCGACGGAGGCTTGTACATGCTGGAATTTAGAAGGATGAGAGGGGATCTTATTGAAGCATATAAGATTATTAAGGGATTGGACACATTAGAGGCAGGAAACATGTTCCCAATGTTGGGGGAAGTCCAGAACCAGGGCCCACAGTTTAAGAAGAAGGGGTAGAAAATATAGAACGGAGATGAGGAAAAACTTTTTCAGTCAGAGAGCTGCAAATCTGTGGAATTCTCTGCCTCAGAAGGCAGTGGAGGACAATTCTCTGGATGTTTTCAAGAGAGAGCTAGATAGAGCTCTTAAAGATAGCGGAGCCAGGGGGTACGGGGAGAAGGCAGGAACGGGGTACTGATTGTGAATGATCAGCCATGATCACATTGAATGGTGGTGCTGGCTCGAAGGGCCGAATGGCCTACTCCTGCACCTATTGTCTAATGAACGGTTGGTAAAATCTGAGAAAGTTAAGCAGGCACAGGTCCTCCTGCAGAAGGAAATATGCGCCCGTTTAAGCCAGGAAACCATTTTGTTCCTCTGGTATCTTTGATTCGGACCAGGATCCACCTTCACCCGCTACCCCGCGCTCCCCGCGGAATTCCATCTACGTCACAGGGCAGGTCGGCCAGGGGATTCCCATGACGTAACGCCGTCAGTTGGTCCCGACCTCCCCCTTACGTCACGCCGCCAGGTTGCCCGCAGGTTTTCTTTGTGTCACGCCGTCACGTGGTCCTGAGCCGCGCCGTATGTCATTACGTCAGGTGGCCCTCAAGCCCCGCCCTACGTCACCACGTCAGGCGGACCTCAAGCCCCACCCTACGTCACGCCGTCAGGTGGACCTCCAGCCCCGCCCTACGTCCACACGTCAAGCGGACCTTCAGCCCCGCCCTACGTCACGCCGTCAGGGAGACCGCGCGCCCCGCGATGATGGCGGTTTAACGGTCGGAGAGCGAGGGAGCGCCCGAGGGGACGGAGGATGGAGCGGGGAGAGACGACAGGTGGGGCCGGGTGGCTCAGGGTGGGTTAGAGAAGGGGAGGATGGGGGCGGGGAAGGGGGTGGGAGAGAAAGGGGATGTGGGGGGAGAGAAGGGGGTGGGAAGGAAAGGTGAGGGGGAAGGGAGTGAGAAGCGGGATGGGGATGGGGAGGGGGAGGGTGTGGGGAGAGAAGGTGAGGGTGTAGGGGGAGGGTGAGGGGTGTTGGGGGAGGGGGGAGGGAGAGGGGTGAGGGTGAAGGGGGAGGGTGAGGGGAGTGGGGGAGGGGGAGGGTGTGGGGAGAGGGGAGTGGGGGAGGGGGAGGGTGTGGGGAGAGGGGGAGGGTGTGGGGAGAGGGGAGTGGGGGAGGGGGAGGGTGTGGGGAGAGGGGGAGGGTGAGGGGAGTGGGGGAGGGAGAGGGTGAGGGGAGAGGATGAGGGGGGGGTGAGGGGAGAGGGTGAGGGAGAGGGGTGAGGGGAGTGGGGGAGGGAGAGGGTGTGGGGAGAGGGTGAGGGGAGTGGGGGAGGGAGAGTGTGTGGGGAGAGGGTGAGGGTGAGGGGAGTGGGGGAGGGAGAGGGTGAGGGGGGAGGGTGAGGGGAGAGGGTGAGGGGAGAGGGGAGTGGGGGAGGGGGAGGGAGTGGGTGTGGGGAGAGGGGGAGGGAGAGGGTGAGGGGAGAGGATGAGGGGGGGGTGAGGGGAGAGGGAGAGGGGTGAGGGGAGTGGGGGAGGGAGAGGGTGTGGGGAGAGGGTGAGGGGAGTGGGGGAGGGAGAGGGTGTGGGGAGAGGGTGAGGGGTGAGGGAGAGGATGAGGGGAGAGGGTGAGTGGGGGGAGGGTAAGCGGTGTAGGGGGAGAGTGAGGCGTATAGGGGGAGGGTGTGGGGAGAGGGGGAGGGTGTGGGGATAGAAGGTGAGGGGTGTGGGGAGAGTGGGGTGGGAGGAGGATGGGCAGTGAGGGGCGTAGGCAGGGTGGGAGGGAGGACATGGGGCTGAAGGGGACGATGGTTGGGCAGGGACAGCAAGGAGGATGGAGAGGAGATAGCAAGGGTTATGGGAATCAAGGGTGAGGAGGGGCAGAGGGGATGGTGAGGGTTTAGGACATGTGAGGCAGACACAGGGGGATTGATATTTGAACTGGGGAGGGGGACATTAGCAGGAGGGAGACACGGAGGGGGTTGGAGATGGAGCCTGGCCAGGGAGGTATAGGGAATGCAGACAGCCCCAGAGGTAATCTGTCTCTAGATCTGTTCTGCAGCATCCTGTCTCAATGTGCAAGACGTTAGGGAGACCACACCCGCTATGATATGTACAGTTCCAGTCACCCTGCTACAGGAAGGGTGTTAGTAAACTGGAAAAGATGCAACATAGATCGATTGATTACCTGGATTGGAGGGTTTGAGTGAGAAGGAGGAGCTGGATAGGCTGGGATTGATTTCCATGGAGCAAAGAAACTTAAGGAGATGACATACAGGTTTATATAATCACGTGAGCACAGACCGGGTGAAGGTCTGAAACTAGGGTTTATAGGTTCAGTGTGAGAGGGGAAAATTTAAAGGGGATGTGGTGCTGCATGACTCTTTGTATTCCAACATTCATTAAAGTTCTAGCAGTCAGATTTTATTTCCCTGTCGCGCCCCTGACTGATGTCGCATTTGTTTCAGGAAGCGGATAGAGCGAGAACAATGGGCTCTACATGTCAGAAACAGAGGCAAGGTCTGGTGAAAGGCCGCAGGGAACAGTTGAGCAACAGACACAAGAAAGGCTGAGGTGAGAGGGAGCTGGGACTGGAAGATGGGTGTGTGTTTTGTTTTGCCTTACTCCTCATTATGATCGCACCTCCTCATTTATCTCTTTAGAAACATAGAAAATAGGTGCAGGAGTAGGCCATTCGGCCCTTCGAGCCTGCACCGCCATTCAATATGATCATGGCTGATCATCCAACTCAGTATCCTGTACCTGCCTTCTCTCCATACCCCCTGATCCCTTTAGCCACAAGGGCCACATCTAACTCCCTCTTAAATATAGCCAATGAACTGGCTTCAACTACCTTCTGTGGCAGAGAATTCCACAGATTCACCACTCTGTGTGAAAAAAACCATTCTCATCTCGGTCCTAAAATACTTCCCCCTTATCCTTAAACTGTGACCCCTTGTTCTGGACTTCCCCAACATCGGGAACAATCTTCCTGCATCTAGCCTGTCCAACCCCTTAAGAATTTTGTAAGTTTCTATAAGATCCCCCCTCAATCTTCTAAATTCCAGCGAGTACAAGCCGAGTCTATCCAGTCTTTCTTCATATGAAAATCCTGCCATCCCAGGAATCAATCTGGTGAACCTTCTCTGTACTCCCTCTATGGCAAGAATGTCTTTCCTCAGATTAGGAGACCAAAACTGTACGCAATACTCCAGGTGTGGTCTCACCAATGCCCTGTACAACTGCAGCAGAACCTCCCTGCTCCTATACTCAAATCCCCTTGCTATGAATGCCAACATACCATTCGCTTTCTTCACTGCCTTCTGCACCTGCATGCCTACTTTCAATGACTGGTGTACCACGACACTGAGGTCTCGTTGCATCTCCCCTTCTCCTAATCGGCCACCATTCAGATAATAGTCTGCTTTCCTGTTCTTGCCACCAAAGTGGATAACCTCACATTTATCCACATTATACTGCATCTGCCATGCATTTGCCTACACACCTAACCTATCCAAGTCACGTTGCAGCCTCCTAGCATCCTCCTCACAGCTAACACTGCCCCCCAGCTTCGTGTCATCTGCAAACTTGGAGATGTTGCATTCAATTCCCTCGTCCAAATCATTAATATATATTGTAAATAGCTGGGGTCCCAGCACTGAGCCTTGCGGTACCCCACTAGTCACTGCCTGCCATTCTGAAAAGGACCCGTTTATTCCTACTCTTTGCTTCCTGTCTGCCAGCCAGTTCTCTATCCACATCAATACTGAACCCACAATACCGTGTGCTTTAAGTTTGCATACTAATCTCTTATGTGGGACCTTGTCGAAAGCCTTCTGGAAGTCCAGATATAACACATCCACTGGTTCTCCCTTATCCACTCTACTAGTTACATCCTCGAAAAATTCTATAAGATTCGTCAGACATGATTTACCTTTCATAAATCCATGCTGACTGTCCAATGATTTCACCACTTTCCAAATGTGCTGCTATCCCATCATTAATAACTGACTCTAGCATATTCCCCACTACCGATGTTAGACTAACTGGTCTGTAATTCCCCATTTTCTCTCTCCCTCCCTTTTTGAAAAGTGGGGTTACATTAGCTACCCTCCAATCCTCAGGAACTACTCCAGAATCTAAAAAAAATTGAAAAATTATCACTAATGCATCCACTATTTCTGGGGCTACCTCCTTAAGCACTCTGGGATGCAGCCTATCTGGCCCTGGGGATTTATTGGCCTTTAATCCATTCAATTTACCTAACACCACTTCCCGACTAACCTGGATTTCACTCAGTTCCTCCATTTCATTTGACCCCCGGTCCCCTGCTATTTCCGGCAGATTATTTATGTCTTCCTTAGTGAAGACAGAACCAAAGTAGTTATTCAATTGGTCTGCCATGTCCTTGTTCCCCATGATCAATTCACCTGTTACTGACTGCAAGGGACCTACATTTGTTTTAACTAATCTTTTTCTCTTCACATATCTATAAAAGCTTTTGCAGTCAGTTTTTATGTTCCCTGCCAGTTTTCTTTCATAATCTATTTTCCCTTTCCTAATTAAGTCCTTTGTCCTCCTCTGCTGGACTCTGAATTTCTCCCAGTACTCTGGTAAGCTGCTTTTTCTTGCTAATTTGTACGCTTCATCTTTTGTTTTGATACTATCCCTAATCTCCTTTGTTAGCCACGGATACACTACCTTCCCTGATTTATTCTTTTGCCAAACTGGGATGAACAATTGTTGTAGTTCATCCATGCGGTCTTTAAATGCCTTCCATTGCATATCCACCGTCAACCCTTTAAGAATCAATTGCCAGTCTATCTTGGCCAATTCACGTCTCATGCCCTCAAAGTTTCCTTTCTTTAAGTTCAGAACCGTTGTTTCTGAATTAACTATGTCACTCTCCATCCTAATGAAGAACTCAACCATATTATGGTCACTCTTATGGTCAACCATATTATGGCCCAAGGGGCCACGCACATCAAGACTGCTAACTAACCTTTCCTCATTACTCAATACCCAGTCTAGAATAGCCTGCTCTCTCGTTGGTTCCTCTGCATGTTGGTTTAGAAAACTATCCCGCATACATTCCAAGAAATCCTCTTCCTCAGCACCTCTGCCAATTTGATTCACCCAATCTATATGTAGATTGAAGTCACCCATTATAACTGTTTTACCTTTGTTGCATGCATTTCTAATTTCCTGTTTGATGCCATCCCCAACTCTACTACGACTGTTAGGTGGCCTGTACACAACTCCCACTAGCGTTTTCTGCCCCTTAGTGTTTCGCAGCTCTACCCATATCGATACCACATCCTCCAAGCTAATGTCCTTCCTTTCTATTGCGTTAATCTCCTCTCTAACCAGCAACGCTACCCCACCTCCTTTTCCTTTCTGTCTATCCCTCCTGAATATTGAATATCCCTGGATGTTCAGCTCCCAGCCCTGGTCACCCTGGAGCCATGTCTCCGTAATCCCAACTATATCATATTCATTAATAACTATCTGCACATTCCACTCATCCACCTTATTACAAATGCTCCTTGCATTGAGACACAAAGCCTTCAGGCTTGTTTTTACAACCCTTATACAATTATGTTGAAAAGTGGCCCTTTTTGATTTTTGCCCTGGATTTGTCTGCCTGCCACTTTTCACCTTGCTACCTATTGCTTCTACCCTCATTTTACACCCCTCTGTCTCTCTGTTCATGCTCCCATCCCCCTGCTACATTAGTTTAAATCCTCCCCGACAGCACTAGCAAACACTCCCCCAAGGAAATTGGTTCCATTCCAGCTCAGGTGCAGACCGTCCTGTTTGTACTAGTCCCACCTCCCCCAGAACTGGTTCCAATGTCCTAGAAATTTGAATCCCTCCCCCTTGCACCATTTTTCAAGCCACGTATTCATCTGAAATATCCTCCTATTTCTACTCTGACTAGCACGTGGCACTGGTAGTAATCCAGAGATTATTACCTTTGAGGTCCTACTTTTAAATTTATCTCCTAGCTTCCTAAATTCACCTTGTAGGACCACATCTCGTTTTTTACCTATATCGTTGGTGCCAATGTGCACCACGACAACTGGCTGTTCACCCTCCCCCTCCAGAATGTTCTGCAGCCGCTCAGAGACATCCCTGACCCTTGCACCAGGGAGGCAACATACCATCCTGGAGTCTCGTTTGCGGCCGCAGAAACGCCTATCTATTCCCCTTACAATTGAATCCCCTATTACTATAGCCCTTCCACTCTTTTTCCTCCCCTCTTTTGCCACAGCGCCACCCACGGTGCCATGAACTTGGCTGCTGCTGCCTTCCCCTGGTGAGCAATCTCCCCCAACAGTATCCAAAATGGTATATCTGTTTAGGAGGGAGATGACCGCAGGAGACTCCTGCACTACCTGCCTACTGCTACGCTGGCTAGTGGCCACCTGTTCCCTTTCTGTCCGCTTGTCTTTTACCTGCGGTGTGGCCAACTCACTGTACGTGCTATTCACGACCTTCTCAGCATCTTGGATGCTCCAGTATGAATCCAACCGCAGCTCCAACCGTTCAATGCGGTCTGCCAGGAGCTGCAGCTGGACACACTTCCTGCACACGTAGTCATCAGGGACACCGACAATATCCCTGATCTTCCACATGTTGCAGGATGAGCACTCCACGGGGCCGATCTCAACTGAATTTAGATCATCCAGACATGGCTGATTAGACCCCCTGCCCAAGAATCACCTCCCAAAGCACTCTACGCTTTTGCACCACTACACGAAAGGGACAGAAGTGAGAGTGGGCCACTTGTCTCCTCAAACATGCCCCATAATTTAATGTGACCAGAGCCAATTTGCTCCACACCTCAACTCCTCTCCTGTGCCAACTGCACATAGCTTTGCATTCCATGATCTTTGAAAAACTGATCTGTGACCTCCATCGTCAACAATCTAACCTCCAGGGTGGAGAATTCCAGCGTCACCATGCTCTCCCTGAATGTGACTGAACAATTATGGTGTAATAATTACCATAATTTACAAATTCACGTACAAATTTAACTACACTGTCATCCAGATTGTTAATGTGGATAACAAACAACAGTGGACACAGCACTGACCTCTGCATCACTCCACTGGTCACAGGCCTCCAATGAGAAAAACAGTGCTCTAAAACTAACCATTGACTCTTTCATCCAAGCCACCTTGAATCGAATTGTCTAGCTCGCCTTGGATTCCATGTGATCTAACCTTCCACACTAGCCTACCATATGGCAACTTGTCAGTGGTGTTCTGAAGTCTGAAACTGTCCTGCTCACTATCCTGGCCTCATCTTCGAAATATACTTGTTAGGTTTGTGAGATAGGATTTCCCATTGCCAAAGCAATGCTGACTATCTCTAAACCGACCTGGAGTCATACTGCACAGAAGCAGGCTCTTCTGTTCAATGAGCAGGCTCTTCTTCCTTCAGTCTACGCTAGTCCCACCTGCCAGAATGTGGCCCATAACCCTCTAAACCTTTCCTATCCAAGTACCTGTCCAAATGTTTTTAAATGTTTTTACAGCACCCGCCTTAACTACCTCCTCTGGCAGCTACTTCTATTTACCCACCCCCTGTTTGAAACTATCCTATGACTAAAGAAGTTGCTCCTTACCTCGTTTCTGAAAGAGCGCCCTTTCATTCTGTGGCTATAACTTCTGGTCCGAAACTCTCCCACCAGTGGAAACATGCTTTCCACATCCACTCTACAGCATTCCATTGTTCTGTAATTTTCAATGAGGATCCCCCCTCAACTTTCTAAACTTTGGCGAGTCGAGGCCCGGTGCTGTCAAACGTTCAGACGACATAGACAATAATATATACACCTTATGATCACCGCTTAGCCTCCTGAGCTCAAAGGAATAAAGCCCTAGCTTGCCCAACTCCCCCTTGTTAAAGAAAACGTTAAAACACAACACAAAGATCTGGCAAGACAAGCAAGAGTTTATTCCAAAGCGCCAAACACAGTGATCACTGGGAGCAATCGTAGGAGATTGCTCAACGAACAAAGATTCACCTGTTCCTTAAGTACAGGCTTTCCTTTTGATGTTTGGTTTGCCATAGCAAACACTTTAGAGGTTTTCCTTCCTCCAAATGATCTTATACAAATATACATTGTGCACCTCTCAAAGCGCAGCAGAGTAAACACAGCCATTACAGATAAGCAAATGTCCTGTTACCCTTTCAACTGTATTTTATTGTTTTATGATTGCCATTTGTCCTTTGAGAACAGAATCTGACTAAAGTAAACTGCAGTGAGTGTCAGCTGCAGATGCCCAGTTTCAACCTAATTTAAAACACAGACTTATTATCATGCATGAAGAGGACTTTAAACATTTTAAGCACACCAGGGCAGCGTAGATGGGGCATGTTGGTCGGCATAGGCAAGTTAGACCAAAAAGTCTGTTCCCACGCTGTGTAACTCTCTGACTCTAATCAGCCCATGTCTAACCAAATGCATGTATATCTCATCTCAGAATCCTCTCCAGTAATTTGCCTACCACAGATGTTAGGCTCACTGGTCTATAGTTCCCAGGTTTTTCCTTGCAGCCTTTCTCAAATAGAGGCGCAACATTAGCCACCCTCCACTCTTGCGGCAGCTCACCCGTGCCTAATGATGATTCATATATCTTAGCCAGGGATCCTGCAATTCTTCTCAAGCTACCTACAGTATTCTTGGATATGTCTGATCAGGCCCAGGAGATTTATGTACTTCCAATAACCTTAGGACATCCAGTACCTCTTCGACCATATTACAGACTTTCCTAACTGAGGACCTTGCCCGTCTCCTGCAGCATTTAGAGATAGCCATTTTGGTTTCTGGAGAACCCTATTCTCTCTCTATTTACCGTCTTTATCTTAATGTACATAAAATCTCTCTGGATTTTCCTTAATATTATTTCCCTATTTTATGCCCTCCTGATTTTCCCGAAACTTCTCCAGCGTTACACTTGATCCCAGCTGCCTACACAAGTTCTATGCCTCCTTTTTCCAGACCAGAGGCTCAATTTCTCTGATCATGCAGGCTTCCTTACTCCCACCTGCCTTGCCCTTTGCTCGAATTGGAACATGCATGTTCTGAGCACATGCCATCACACTTTTAAAGGCATCCCGCTTTCCGGATGTTTCTTTGCCTGCAAAGAACCTACTCCAATCAACTTGAGCAAGTTCCTGTCTCATACCATCAAAGTTACACGAGTCCCAATTTAGAATTTTAACTTGTGAGCCCACCCTCTCTTTAACATATAACATATAACATATAACAACTACAGCATGGAAACAGGCCTGTCCGGCCCTACCAGTCCACGCCGACTATTCTCCCTGACCTAGTCTCATCTACCTGCACTCAGACCATAACCCTCCAATCCCCTCCTATCCATATACCTATCCAATTTACTCTTAAATAATAAAATCGAGCCAGCCTCCACCACTTCCACCGGAAGCCCATTCCATACAGCCACAACCCTCTGAGTAAAGAAGTTCCCCCTCATGTTACCCCTAAACCTTTGTCCCTCAATTCTGAAGCTATGTCCCCTTGTTGGAATCTTCCCCACTCTCAAAGGGAAAAGCCTACCCACGTCAACTCTGTCCGTCCCTCTCAAAATTTTAAAAACCTCTATCAAGTCCCCCCTCAACCTTCTACGCTCCAAAGAATAAAGACCCAACCTATTCAACCTCTCTCTGTAGCCTAAGTGCTGAAACCCAGGCAACATTCTAGTAAATCTCCTCTGTACCCTCTCCATTTTGTCGACATCCTTCCTATAATTTGGCGACCAGAACTGCACACCATACTCCAGATTCGGCCTCACCAATGCCCTGTACAATTTCAACATTACATCCCAACTTCTATACTCGATGCTCTGATTTATAAAGGCAAGCATACCAAACGCCTTCTTCACCACCCTATCCACATGAGATTCCACCTTCAGGGAACAATGCACAGTTATTCCCAGATCCCTCTGTTCCACTGCATTCCTCAATTCCCTACCATTTACCCTGTACGTCCTATTTTGATTTGTCCTACCAAAATGCAACACCTCACACTTATCAGCATTAAACTCCATCTGCCATCTTTCAGCCCACCCTTCCAAAAGGCCCAAGTCTCTCTGTAGACTTTGAAAATCTACCTCACTATCAACTACTCCACCTATCTTAGTATCATCTGCATATTTACTAATCCAATTTGCCACACCATCATCCAGATCATTAATGTAAATGACAAACAACAGTGGACCCAACACAGATCCTTGGGGCACTCCACTAGACACTGGCCTCCAACCTGACATACAATTGTCAACCATTACCCTCTGGTATCTCCCATTCAGCCATTGTTGAATCCATCTTGCAACCTCACTATTAATACCCAACGATTTAACCTTCTTAATCAACCTTCCATGTGGAACCTTGTCAAATGCCTTACTGAAGTCCATATAGACAACATCCACAGCCTTGCCCTTATCAATTTCCCTGGTAACCTCTTCAAAAAATTCAAGAAGATTAGTCAAACATGACCTTCCAGGCACAAATCCATGTTGACTGTTTCTAATCAGGCCTTGATTATCCAAATAATTATATATATTGTCCCTAAGTATCTTTTCCATTAATTTTCCCACCACAGACGTCAAACTAATAGGTCTATAATTGCTAGGTTTACTTTTAGAACCTTTTTTAAACAAAGGCACAACATGCGCAATGCGCCAATCTTCCGGCACCATCCCTGTTTCTAATGACGTTTGAAATATTTCCGTCATAGCCCCTGCTATTTCTGCACTAACTTCCCTCAATGTCCTAGGGAATATCCTATCAGGACCTGGAGACTTATCCACTTTTATATTCTTCAAAAGTGTCCGTACCTCCTCTTCTTTTATCCTCCTAATTTCCATCACTACTCTACTTGCTTCGCTTACCTCACATAATTCAATATCCTTCTCCTCGGTAAATACCGAAGAAAAGAAATTGTTTAATATCTCCCCCATTTCTTCCGGCTCAGCACATAGCTGTCCACTCTGACTCTCTAATGGACCAATTTTATCCCTCACTATCCTTTTGCTATTGACATATCTGTAGAACCCCTTGGGGTTTACTTTTACATTACTTGCCAAAGCAGCCTCATATCTTTTTTTCGCTTTTCTAATTTCCTTTTTAAGATTCCTTTTACATTCTTTATATTCCTCAAAAACCTCATTTACTCCCTGCCGCTTATATTTATTGTATATCTCCCTCTTTTTCCGAACCAAGTGTCCAATTTCCCTGGAAAACCACGGCTCTTTCAAATTATTATTCTTTCCTTTCCACCGAACAGGGACATAAAGACTCTGTACTCTCAAAATTTCACCTTTAAATATCCTCCATTTCTCTATTATATCCTTTTCATAAAACAACAATTTCCATTTCACTCCTTTTAAATCCTTTCTCATCTCCTCAAAATTAGCCTTTCTCCAATCCAAAATCTCAACCATGACTATTTTAAAGCTAATAGAACTGTGGTCACTCCTCCTAAAACGCTGGTATCACAAAATGCTGGAGTAACTCAGCGGGTCAGGCAGCATATCAGGAGAGAAGGAATGGGTGACGTTTCGTCCTCACCTTCCACCCCATCAGCCAGCGTATCCAACAAATCATCCTCCAACATTTCCATCACCTCCAACGGGACCCCCACCACTGGCCATATCTTCCCATCTCCTCCCCTTTCTGCGTTCCGTAGAGACCGTTCCATCCGTAACTCCCTGGTCCACTCGTCCCTTCCTACCCAAACCACCCCCTCCCCGGGCACTTTCCCCTGCAACCGCACGAGATGCAACACATGTTCCTTTACCTCCCCCATCAACTCCATCCAAGGACCCAAATCGTCTTTCCAGGTGAGACAGAGGTTCACCTGCACCTCCTCCAACATCATCTATTGTATCCGCTGTTCTAGATGTCAACTTCTCTACATCGGCGAGACCAAACGCAGGCTCGGTGATCGTTTCGCTCAACACCTTTGTTCAGTCCGCCTTAACCAACCTGATCTCTCGGTGGCTAAGCACTTCAACTCCCCTCCCATTCCCAGTCTGACCTTTACTGTCATGGGCCTCCTCCAGTGCTATGGTGAGGCCCACCGGAAATTCGAGGAACTGCACCTCATATTTTGCTTGGTCATCTTGCAGCCCAGCGGTATGAACATTGACTTCTCCAACTTTAGATAGTTCCTCTGTCTCCCTCTTCCCCTCCCCCTTCCCAGTTCTCCCTGTGTCTTCCTGTCTCCACCTATATCCTTTCTTTGTCCCGCCCCCTGACATCAGTCTGAAGAATGGTCTCGACCCTGAAACGTCACCCATTCTTTCTCTCCTGAGATGCTGCCTGACCTGCTGAATTATTTCAGCATTTTGTGACACCTTCGATTTGTACCAGCATCTGCAGTTATTTTCCAACACCTCCTAAAACGCCCATCCACTGACATTTCAGGCACTTGCCTGCCCCAATTTCTAAAGAGAAGATCGAGCTTTGCTCTCTCCCATAGTGGCCTCTAATTATTGCCTGAGGAAACTTTCCTGAACTCATTTGACAAATTCCATGCCATCTCAGCCCTTGACACTCTGGCTGTCCCAGTCTATATTGGGAGAGTTAAAATCCCTGATGATGGTAACCCTATTAGTCGGCTGTCTGAAATTTCCTCGCACATTTGTTCTTATAATTCCCGTTGGCTATTTAAGGGCCTGTAGTACACTCCCAACAAGCTGATCATCCGTTTTTTAATTTCTGAGCTCCACTGATACAACCTCACTACAAGACCCATCAGAAATGTCATCTGATTACTGCTGTGACATTCTCTTTAATCAATCGAGCAACAACCTCTCCTCTTTTACCCCCATCTCTTGTACCTCTAGCACCTGTACCCTGGATCATTAAACTGCCAGTTCTGTACCTCTCTTAGCCATGTTTTTGTAATTTTTAAAATGTCCTAGTCGCATGTACCTATCCAAGTCTTACCCATCAGGCCTCTCGCATTAAATAGACGCTATTCAATAGAAACATAGAAACAGAAAATAGGTGCAGGAGGAGTTGGCCATTCGTCCCTTTGAGCCAGCACCGCCATTCATTGTGATCAAGGCTGATCATCCACAATCAGTCACCTGTGCCTGCCTTCTCCCATACCCTTTGATTTCGCTATGCCCAAGAGCTCTATCTAACTCTCTTTTAAATCCATCCAGTGAATTGGCCTCCACTGCCTTCCGTGGCAGAGAATTCCACAAATTCTCAGCTCTCTGGGTGATTCCACAAATTCACAACTGTGGGTGATTCCACAAAATCACAACAGTCCTACGTCACGTCCTGCTGTGCTATCCGGCCTAGTGAGCTTTCTTTATCATCCTCCATACCTAGTTCCAGCCTCTCACCTGCCTCAGTTCTCTCAGTTCTGCAGTGAACACCCCCCCCCCCCAACCAGCAAAGTTAATTTAAACCCACCCGACTACCAGCAGTAAACTTTCCGGCCAGGATATTGGTTGGTCTCCAGATCAAGTGTAACCCATCCTCCTTGTATGGATCAACTCTGCCCCAGAAGAGATTCTAATGGTTCAAAAATCCAAATCCCTACCCCCTGCAACAACTCCTCAGCCACACATTTATCTGTCCAAATTTCTTGTACCTACCCTCATTAGCACGTGGTACTGGAGTTCATGCTTTTGAACCTTTTGCCTAACTATGTATATTCATTTTGTGGGACCTCTTTCTTTTTCCTGAACTCATTTGTGCCAACATGCACAGCACTCACCCTCCCCTTGAGAATGTCCATGCCTATCGAAATGCTGGTAGATCCAGTCCCTCCAACTTCCCTCAAATAACCTTTGCGCCACTGATGTCAGGCTCGCTGTTCTGTAGCTTCCTAATTTATTCTTGCTGCCCTTTTCAATAATTCACTTCTTAAATAGCTTTGTTCAAAACTTCTCACAGTGGTGCAGCTCGTAGAGCTGCTGCCTCGGTTCTCCCATCATCTGGCTTCGAATGTGACCTCGGGTGCTGACTGTATGCAATTTACACATTCTCCCTTTCACCTTGTGGGTTTCCTCTCAGCTCCCAAAACATCAATGATGGTACTTTATTTTAATTCTATCTTTTACATTGTTCTGTGTTGTGAATGGAGCAATCTGGGTGGGCAGAATGGGAAGAGGAAGTGGGAAAGGGGGAGGGGGGTGAGGATGGGGGGATGGGAGAAGGGAGAGATTGAAACATATTTACCGAAACGGTGCAATGAAATTGTTATTTACAGCAGCCTAATACCTCTATAAAAGATAACATAAACACAAATAATGTTTTAGTTCATTAATAAAAACAATGTTGGTGAGAAACAAAGCAAGCCCAAAGATAAAATGGGGGAGAATAACTTAGTTGAGGTTTGGATTTTTTTTAATGGATGGTTGGTGTGGAGTCAAAGGTCCTGTTTCCATGCTGTTTGTCTCTGACTCTGTCCCACCATCTAGCCTGTTATATACATACATAGATATCTGCTGCCTTGGGCTCGTGTGTGGCTCATCCCTCATTTATCCCTTATCCTTGTCAACTCCAAACAACACAAACCAACATTTTTAGACATTTGTGATAATATAAAAGCGTTATCCCTGAAATTAGGTGAGTTAATCTCTTCTGGGCTATCTTCAATGCAAATATACTCTTAAATAACGAGACCAATACCACACATAGTATTTCAGGTTGAATTTAAACTCTGCAGTATCATCTCCAACCCCGCTTGCAATAAATCCCAATGTGCTGCTTATCTTCCTGATGTTTGTCACACCTTCATGTCGACTGTCAGGTGTCTCATGCACAAGAACACCTCGATCTGTCTGCACTCCACCATTTTCAATTTCCTCTGCCTTTTCATACTTCACACAAGTGCGTGACCTCACATTGCTCTTAATTAAGTTCCATTCACCAGGTTCAAACCCATTCTCTTGATCTGTGTCTGTCTGTGATGCCTTGACTTGAGGGGAGCACAGCTGAGTAAGGGAGGAGAGGGGGTGGGGGCTGGTGCACAGTGAGCAGAGATGGTGAATCAGAGGACAGACGTGTGAGAGAGGCATCATCTGCAGGATAATTTCCTCCCACACCAGCAGTGAGCTAATGTTGGCCCTCTGTTGTGTACTGGGATTTTATACTGAGAATGGATTGGATAATAAACATCTAGAAAATAGACACATCCCTCCCCAGGATAGCTCACTATTAATGTTGAACACTGAGCTTTGAATGTGTTGTAAAGTACGCAATGTTAGGAATGATGTTAGTTTAGACAGGAACAAAATTGCATGATTGCAGCAAGCGGGGATGGGCACATGGCATGGCTGTGATTTTAGCCTGAATTGGACATTCCTGCGTGGTAACATTTAATGTCTTCACAGCTGGCATAGATTTGAACAGCATGGAAACATGCACTTTGGCCCAACACGTCCGTGGTTTGCCCATGTCCCTGAGCAAGTGTTCCTCCAAGTGTTGGAGCAACACAACTGGACAGATAGCATCTGTGGAGGGAATGGACAGATGGTGTTCGGAGTCTGACGAGGGAGCCTGACCTGAAACATTGCCTGTCCATTCCCTCCACAGATGCTGCTTGACCTGCTGAGCTCTTCCAGCACTTGGAGATTTGTTCAAAATTGCAGAATATGCAGTTTGTTGTATCTCTCCCGACATCTTTATTGTCCAAGTGCCTCTTCAAATTTCTTTGAAACATGATAGTTGTACGTGCCTCAACCACTTGCTCTGGCTGCTCATTCCATATACTCACCATGCTCTGAAAAATGTGTCCCTCCTTAAACCTATGACTTTTATCATGAGAAAGAGATTGTGACTATACAGCTTACTTAGGAAAAAAAACTGCAGATGCTGGTTTCAATGGAAGGTAGACACAGTAACTCAGTGGGTCAGGTAGCGACTCGAAAAGTCACCCATTCCTTCTCTCCCAAGATGCTGCCTGACCCGCTGAGTTACTCCAGCATTTTGTGTCTGCATACAGCTTACTTACATTCCACATAAATTTATAAACCTCCATAAAGACACCGCTCAGGTTTTACCTTTGCTCCAGGGAAAATAGACAGCTTATCCATTCTCTCCCTTTAAACTCATTTAAAATCCCAACAACATTTTCTAGTCTTGGCTGTTTTGCAGGTGCCAAGGCTGTCCGCTCATCATAGTTCTCGAGCACTGACACCAATGTGGATGTTCCATTTCCAGTCCTCTCGTTACTGTAGTCCCACCGCACAGCTGAGTGTCCAGAGCTGCCACGTTAGAGGAGGTTGACGTGGAATGTAAAACATGTCATGGAGCTGCTGGGCAGAATGGCGTGTTTCTGTGCAGAGACATAAACAATTCATTTTCTCTTCTGTGGCCATTGCAGGTCAAATGGAAACCCATGTCCTGGTCAATTCTGCCCTCTTCGACTATACCTGGCAAAATGAGAGCAAGATTCAGGTACTACAATTACTGGAATCTTGAACAAAATGCTGGAGTAATATAACGGCTCAGGCAGAGTTTGCAGAAGGAATGGAAAGCAGTTTGGATTCAATAGTCAATAGTCAATGGTCGTTTATTTGTCACATACACATAAAAGTGTAGTGAAATGAAACATTACCCGCAGTTGAAACACTAAGACCAATAAGAATAATCAATAAAAATGCAATAACACATACAATCATACACTAACACCAAACAAAAGAAACATCCATCACAGTGAGTCTCCTCCAGTCCTTTCTCACTGTGATGGAAGGCCAAAATGTCTTTTCTCTTCCCTGCCGTCTTCTCCCGAGGTCAGGCTGTTGAACTTGCCACGTCGGGGCGGTCGGGGCTCCCGACATTGGAGCGCCGCGCCGGACGGTGAAAGGTCCACGGCCAATTCCAGGCCGCGCCGGACGGTGAAAGGTCCGCGGCGGGCCGACCCAAGCCCCGCGATTCGGGGTGGGCGAACACGCTGCCTCTGCCGCTGCCGGTGCTCCCGATGTCGGCCCCCACCCAGGGGCCTGCGGGCTTCCGACATCCACGCGGCCCGCGCCGGAGCCTCCGGAGACGAGTCGCAGCCGCTCCCGCAGCATCCGAAGGCGGCCAGCGCCGCAGGTGGTGAGTCCGGGCCGCGGGCTCTGCGAACCAGAGCCCCAGGTGGTCCCAGGTGCATGGCCGGTGGTAGGCCGCAACGGGAACGGAGACACGACACAGAAACAAAGGTCGCGTCTCCGTTCGGGAGAGAGAATTTTTTTTACAGTTCCCGTTCCCTCCCACCCCCCCCCCACATAACATACAAACACTACACCATATTAAAACTACAATTCATACAAAAACAACAAAAAACACAAAAGACCCTTCATCAGACTGAATAAAGTGCGAACAAGCAACTTTCAATATCAGGAGCGCAGGTAACATTGGTGAACGGAAGGCTGCAAACTGAGCAAAATTTGACACAAGGAATCAAGGGGACAGTTGGTGAAATGGGGACTGGAATATGAGGGAACACGAGAGAACGACGAGTGGGTGGACAGACTGAGAAACAGTATCCTTGGAAGCTTGAGTGAATAACTGATGATCCTTGTTTTCCAGTTTGTGCCATCTTATTCCACTATTTCCTCTGTGTTGAGCTCAGTCATGATGTTCTCATGCTGATTTTCAAACCGTTTAGTGGTCCTATCTGTTACCCTCTTTGCAGTACTCTCCATAATTTTTAATGGTCCAAGATATATGGCTGCTTCCAATTCAGTTCTTTCGATAAACTGATGTAATTTTTAGTGAGCGAGGAATGATTGTGTGAGATGCAAATGTGAGTGCTCACAATCACGATGCTCGAGACAATCTTGAGAAACAAGAATAGTTTATTTGCAAGTCTGCAGAGTTCGGTGCCTCCCCTCTCGAGGCACACCGAGGTCGGGAAAATCCCTTCTTTTTATTCACTTCAATTTACAATTGTTACACCTTTAATTCCTCCCCTTCGGGCTCCTTCCAATCGGAGCACTGAGGTGCACAATCTACCGTCACCGCCCCTGTTGCCTCCCACATCATACATCGCATGCGCATTTAAATGAGACATCTTGTCATGCTGGGCGTTTTTGTAATATTCATTTATCTCATTAGGCAAGCGCAGTACAGAGTAGTTCATGCCCTTCCTCTCCCCTAGTTCTCTGATTATTTTGCCCTTCCTCCTAGTTCTCTGATTATCTTCTAACACTTGTCCTTGGACTGTCACCATTTGTCCTTGCGGTTTTTTTTCTAGCCGAGCACGGTCGGGTCAGCTATTTCTCAGGGTCCCTTTTTTTTTCTAGCCGAGCACGGTCGGGTCAGCTATTTCTCAGGGTCCCGAGTCTAAATCAATTATCCCTTTTTTTTTAACCTCTCACAATCCACCCTTTTTCTTATGGCACGCTACTTTGATTTATACTATTTCTTCCTTTTCTAGTGCTAGCAGCAGAGTCTTTGCCTCTCTATATTCCTCCTGCTGGTCATGCTGTGTTCTAAAGGCCATCATGGCGATGTCGTTCTTTGTCAGAGCTGTCTCTATCAATCGCTGAGACAACCCCCGTATGCAGGGAATGATGCAACATCCGAATAGACACAGCAACCCCATCATAACTATCACTGATGTTAGGGCTGATGTAAAGATGTGCTTCCATTTCCCAAACCAGGAGTCTAGAAACCCGGTCCCGGTCTACTCCTGAGTTCTCGGCCAATTCGATAGACAGGGAGGTGAGACTCGCTAGGGCCCTTGACACGGACCCATCAGGAGCAGTGTTGTTGGGGATGAAGGTGCAACATTGTTCCCCAAACATTACGCACACCTCCCCTTTTTCAGCCAGCAGCATGTCCAAGGCCATGCGATTTTGCCAGGCCATTAGGCTGGTAGCTGTCAGTTCCGCTAATCCTTCAACCGCATCTCGAGTGTAATTTATAAAGCTTTGTTGATTGTAGTATAGGTAGTTGATCCAGTCCACATTTTTATTAATTGTGGACCACCAGAAGAGTATGGACTCAAAGCCAGCAGCTATCTGGTTTCTGGCTTTGAATTCATCGGGTATCCCTCTTGGCACCCCTATTGCATCTATTTGGATGTGTGTGTCGATCCTCTCACCTCTCTCCTTTGTCGTCGGCCTCCTTCATTGAGTTCGACCGCATGCTCTACTGCTATGGTGAAGGGCATCATCAGTTGTGTAAGGGTACAGGTTCCCGTCCATGACCCTGGTAGCCGGGGCCACAGGGTATCCTCTCCGCACCACCACCAGACATCGGCTCTACTGACTATCTGCTTTCTCAGCCAGGAGCTACTGAACAGTGACCCCTGTTCCTCAGCTGTTATGTTATACGTCTGATTGCAGTATAGCACCTCCCCCATTTCCTGTCCATCTGGGTTATATCTTGTATAGCACTCAAATCCCTCCTCCCCGAGGGGAATGGTGAATGGGGGAGGTCGAGGGTCTTTCCTTCAGCCCTTCGTGTTGTTGTTGCTAGCCGGGAATAAGTAATGGTAGCTCTGGCAGGTCTCATTCTTTGGTAGTATGGGATTCGTCAATAGTTGTAGTATACATGACATAGCCCCAGGTGTCCTATTCCAATTCAGGGGAAATGGTACTGGGACCAGCTGAGGCTTAGCTCCGGCACAGGCGTAGCAATTGGTTTGTTGCATACTTCTGGCCGTGTACATCATCCAGGTAAGCCAGGTGTTGGTTCCCTTTCCCCTGTTGGTATTCCCTCCCCATACAATTGCATTAATTCTATTTCTCCTGTTACTATCATTATCTTCAAATCCTTAGGCTCATATTCCGTGGTGACATTGCTGACTACCGGTGGTGCTGGGGTTGCCCAGGGATCCCTACTCTGACTGTCATCTATCCGGAACATTTCCCCCTTATCCTCATATTTTACTATATATCCGTCCCGTTCTACCTCTATTTCAAACCTCAGGCATGCGTCCTTCCCTGTTCTATCTGCACATATCCAATACCTACCACTTTCCTTTATTTGAACCCTCTGTATGCTTACATATACACGTCCTGGCAATCCCTTGTTTGGGTTTTGATATACTCTCCACCTATCAGTTTGATAGGTGGACTTATGCCACCCTTCTCTGGATGAAGTGAATACCTCGCGCCAATTTTTACAGGGATGGGTGCATACATACATTCTATAACCACACCACCATTTTCCTTTATATACATCAAATGGGATGGTGGTGGCCCTTCTATTCTGTGGTATAGTGATTTTTATACATGCTACATTACTCACAAGCTGGGTAACCACCCAGCACCCGATCCACCAGCACGAAGTCTTCATTTTCCGTGCGGGGTTTTGGTGAATACCAAAGTCAATGGCTCCTTTCCTCCACGTACCGTCCACGGGCTGGTATTGTCTGGTGGGGCCTCCACGGGACCCTTAAATCGACTTGCGTGTGTCCACCCTTTTTCTTTTGTTCGTACTGCTGTCTCGGTGGTTAATAACACAAGGTAGGGTCCAGTCCACCTAGGTTGCAACTTTTCTTCCTTCCACGTTTTTATTAGTACCCAGTCTCCAGCCTTGACTGAGTGAATCGGAAAATCCAGTGGCGGGCTCTGGGCCAGTAATCCTTTAGTTTTTAGTTCTGCAAGAGATTGGGATACTGCCAGTAAATAGTTTCTTAGGAACACGTCGTTCCCTGGTATTGTTGGGACCCCTTCTATCTTTCCTAAGTACGGGAGCCCGAATAACATCTCATATGGTGATACCCCTATGTCTTTCCGAGGTGCCGTTCGGATTCTTAACAAGGCTATCGGAAGGCACTTAGTCCAGGGGAGTCTCGTTTCCTCTATTAACTTGGTGATTTGGGTCTTCAAGGTGCCATTCATTCTTTCCACCTTTCCGGAACTCTGGGGATGCCATGGTGTATGCAATTTCCATTCAATTCCTAATGCTTCACATATCATTTTATGTGTTTTGGAGGCAAAATGGGTCCCTCTATCTGAGTCTATTGTTTCCACAATCCCATATCTGGGTATAATTTGCTCCAATAATACCCTGGCTACCGACTGTGAGGTGGCAGTTGCTGTAGGGAATGCCTCTACCCATCTAGTGAAATGGTCTACTACCACTAACAGGTATTTCCATCTCTATCCGGGGCAACTCGGTGAAGTCTATCTGTATTCTTTGGAAGGGCCTTATTGCCAATCGTTGTCCTCCTCCTGGGACTGCTCTCATGATTTTTTTGTTGATTTGCTGACATATCACAACCCCCTATGACTTGTTTCGCCATGGTATACATCCCACGGCAAGCGTAGGTCCTGAGGAAGGTATCACAGAGGGCTTGGGTTCCCCAATGGCTTTGCCCGTGCAGCCTCCCTAATAACTCCCTTATAATTTCTTTGTTCAATAGCTGCTTTCCATCCGGTGTCCACCATTTCCCATTTGGGGTACGCCGGGCTCCCATTTCTCTCATGTGTTCCTGCTCTTTTTCACCAAAGATAGGTATCTTTTCCTCGGGTTCCTTTAAAGGTATCAATGACATAATTTCTACCGTCTGATCTGTGGCTGCTCTCTTTGCCACCTCATCCGCTGCCCTATTTCCTCGGGCTTCCAGGGCGTTACCCTTCTGATGCCCTGCCACATGTGCTATGGCTACCCGTTCTGGTTTCTGCAAGGCCTCCAATGTCTGTCCTATCAATTGCTCATGCGCTAATTCTTTCCCCCGAGCTGTTATCATTCCTCGCTCTTTCCAGATCTTCCCAAAGGTGTGTACTACCGCAAAGGCGTATTTTGAGTCGGTATACACTGTTCCTTCCTTTCCCTCCAATAGTTCCAAAGCTCTCATTAATGCATATAATTCACAAGATTGGGCTGACCAACCACCAGGCAGCCTGCCGCTTTCAATTTCCTCCATAGTTTCCCCATTCACTATACCGTATCCACTATGTCTTTTTCCATCTATACATCTGGAGGACCCGTCTATAAACCACCGGCTGCCCTCAGCCAGAGGTTGTTCTTCCAAGTCTTCTCTACTTTTTGTCTGTAAATCTATTATATTACTACAGCAGTGTTCTGGCTTCCCTGTCTCGTTTTCTCTTTCTTCGGGCGGGTACAGAAACTGAGATGGGTTTAAATTTTTGTCTGTAATCATGGTCAAATCGTCCTTTTCCATCAGGATAGCTTCATATTTTAAAATTCTAGAGTCCGTTAACCATCTGTTGGATTTCTGAGCCAATATTGTTCTCACCGTATGTGGGGTGGAGACGACCACAAACCCCCCCCGAAGGTCAATTTCCTGCTCTCCTCTACTAGGACCGCTGTGGCTGCCACTGCCTGTATACAGACAGGCCATTCTCGTGACACTGGGTCCAATATTTTTGATAAAAATGCCACGGGCTGCCGGTTTCCCCCCCTCCTTTGAGTCAATACCCCGAAGGCTATCCCATTTTCCGCATTTACAAACAGATGTTGGGCAAGGCGTTTCTCAGCCCCTCTAGGTCTCGGGTCGCCCAAGGAATATACTGGGTTTGTCCTGCCTTTTTCAAAAGTAATGGCATCATTCTCCCCCTCAGCTCCTGTCTCTCGTTCACCATCTCCTGTTGTGGTTCTATCCGTATACTTTCCCACCTCATTCTTCTCTGGGCGTACCCCTGGCTTTCCTTTCTTTTCTTTCCATATCTTTTTCCATCTCCCTTATCTCTATCTCTAAGCGCTTTATGGATGCCTCTATTTCCTTTCTACACTCCCTTGTTCTTTCCCCATCACTTTCTAATTCTGCTTCATTCTCACAGTTTTGCCTTCTCTCTGATGCCTGCTGATTACTCGCCTGTGTTTCTGTGTTGCTGTCTCCCTCATACTCCTCATTTGCTGCCTGACGGGTCCCATAAATCTTTCTGTCCCTGAGGTCCTGCAGCCTTTTGATGTCTGCTTCTAGTTCCCGTGCTTCTTGCTTCATCCTTTCCTTTTCTCGCTGCCCCCTTCTCTGTCTATATTCCTTTATGTCTTGCTCATCGTTCCAAGTTGTGACTTCTCCCTCTATCTCCACTATTCCCTTTTACCAAAGGGCAACAACAACGAAGAGCACATTACGAAACTTAAAAATCTAAGAGTGCTAAGAGAAATAAGAGAATTTCTCGAGCCTGCCCAATCAAGTAACAACGAGGAGGCGGGTCTCTATACCATACGGGAAGAGGAGGAGAGTATACCCGGTACCCCACTGGACATAAGACTGCGAAACATACAGGGAATTGAAGGAAACGCCAAGCCTGTGAACAAATATGCGGGATGGCGACAATGGGAGTTCGAGAAATGGACTAAGCTTTCGGCCCAGGGCCCCGGCATTCATTATTATAAAAACGATAAAACAGCAAATTCATGGCTTAACGGATTCCATTAAATGAAACAATCACAATTCATTAAAAGTACTGCTGAGGTGCAATCTATACCCAACTAGATGTACCCTTTCATACAGCCGCCCCAACATGGCCAAACTGCAGGAGGTGCGGACTGGCGAACGAAACATTGGCACACATCTCCGGACAATGTCCCGCGGTCAAGAACGCACGCATCAAACGCCACAACAAGATCGTGGAGAAACTTCAAGCACATGTTGGAAAGTACGGATGGTGTGTCCACATCGAACCAAGGTTTAGAACGGAGGACGGAAAACTATGGAAGCCCGACTTGATTTTTGTCAAAGGGCAGGACGTAGCGGTGGTCGATGTGACAGTGCGATACGAGAGCAATAACATGGAACTGGAGCGTGCAAGGACGGAAAAGACCAAGAAGTACGAGCATCTGAGGGGACAGGTTGCGGAAATGACCGAGGGGACATCGGTCCAATTCTTTGGATTCGTAATGGGTGCTCGTGGGAAATGGCATGAATTGAACGACACCCTAATGCAATACCTGAAGATCGAAAGGAACAAATCCTTCTCGAAAAAGCTGTCAGATCTGACAATAGCCCTAACATTGGACATATTGCAGATCTTTAACGATCAATAAAAATGGGCATGCAAAAAAAAAAAAAAAAGCACATCAAATGATGAAGAAGGGACTAAAACTAGCTACACGACGCGATGGCTCAGCTCCATCTCCCCGGCGAGGGTGAACTCCTTTGCTTGGCGATCAGAGAGCCGTCCTATGAAATCCATACTGAAATTCAAAGATCAAGACAATCCTCCCGACCACCTGGAACCAGGCCCTCCTTGGACCTGTGGTTTCTCGCTGGATATGACCACCGTGGACGAGCCACGTAAAGACTCAAAAAATACACTCATTTAATGGGATGCCTCCCAAGAGTGTTCTCAAATAGCCAAATGCCTCGTCATCTAATTAGTGACGCGCATGAATGGATGAACGAGATTCCCACTGTCCCTACCTACTATCTAGCGAAACCACAGCCAAGGGAACGGGCTTGGCAGAATCAGCGGGGAAAGAAGACCCTGTTGAGCTTGACTCTAGTCTGGCACTGTGAAGAGACATGAGAGGTGTAGAATAAGTGGGAAGCCCTCCGGGGCTGCCGGTGAAATACCACTACTCTGATCGTTTTTTCACTTACCCGGGGAGGCGAGCCCCGAGGGGCTCTCGCTTCTGGTCGTAAACGCCCGGGCGGCCGGGTGCGACCCACTCCGGAGACAGTAGCAGGTGGGGAGTTTGACTGGGGCGGTACACCTGTCACACCGTAACGCAGGTGTCCTAAGGCGAGCTCAGGGAGCAGAAACCTCCCGTGGAGCAGAAGGGCAAAAGCTCGCTTGATCTTGATTTTCAGTATGAATACGGACCGTGAAAGCGGGGCCTCACGATCCTTCTGACCTTTTGGGTTTTGCTTTGTTCTGTCCTGGCCGGAATAGGGAGGGGGATACCCAGGGTCCCATAGGCTGGGGTACAGAGTTGATTTTTTCTCCTGAAGCTCCTGACTTTCATGCTGTTTTGGGGGTCTCACCCTTGTTTGGGGTGGTATTCTTTTCCTGCTATGCTTTCCTCAGCCTTTCTCCTTCTATTCTAAACAATTTAAGTACGTCTAGTTCTTTTTCCTTTTTCGTTACTCGGGTTTCTGATTTATCCTTAGGCTTATGGTTCTTAATTAACACTCCCATTTCATCACACATGTTTATATCAAAATATAAATATATCAAAATTTATATCAAAATTTATATCATAATAATATCATTCCGTGGGCCATTTCGTAACCAATTTTTTCGTCCTTTTTTTTTTCTCCATTTCTCAGTGTTTTTTTAATATCCTCTTTGGATACGGGGAACTTCCTACTTAGTAGTTCAACTGCAGTTATTTTATTCATTGTATTCGTCTTATGTTATGTTAGTGCACTTGGTCAGTCAGTTTAAATGCAGTCCTTGTTCTCACTCCGTTCCGTCTCTATAGTCACTATGCTACCTATTACGCTATTTCTATCTTCTATAGTTCTACTATATTCCTTTAATATTTATTCCGAGGCATCGGCAAGCCTGTGATTCCTGTGATTCTTTCAGGATTTATTCTTCGCTTTCCCCTTACAAGCATAACAACTTTCCTCCAGATTAGGGGAAGCTTTTGAATTAACAAACACATTTAATGCCTGCCGTACTCAATCCTCATCGGAGCCCAGTCGTGGCCACCAGACTGAACTCCCTTTGATCGGGTATTTCTGCCACTCAAAATAACAGAGTTGAATCATTTTTGTCTTCTCCAGTCCCTGGGTTTTTCCCTGCCCCCAATGGCCCAGCATTCGCCCCAACGGACTATCAGGCGGAATGCGGGGGTTGGGCTTACCGCCCTTCCCCTCCCTTTTGGGCTTTCCGTTTTCACTGCCCATCCTCCCGATCGGAATTCCCCTCCGATCTTTTATCCTCCCGATTGGAATTCCCCTCCGATCTTTTATCCTCCCGATCGGAATTCCCCTCCGATCTTAGCTGTAATTGCCCGAGTAGTACTTAATAGTCAGTTTTCTTACCCGGGTCCTGTGCACAAGAATCACTCGATTTAGCTCCTCGCGATTTCCTGCTACTCCCACTTGTTTCTCGAGTCTCTGGTCCAGGTATCACTCGCTCAAACCGCTGATGGCAAGCAAGGAGTCTGAGACCGCTGAACTCAGCGGGGTGCACCGTCCCTTCTTCCGTATACTCCCGTCAGCCGGCCGGATTGGCGATCCCGGACGAGCCCCCAAGCTTGTGAGATGCAAATGTGTGTGCTCACAATCACGATGCTCGAGACAATCTAGAGAAACAAGAATAGTTTATTTGCAAGTCTGCAAAGTTGGGTGCCTCCCCTTTCAAGACACACCGAGGTCGGGAAAATCCCTTCTTTTTATTCACTTCAATTTACAATTGTCACACCTTTAAGTCCTCCCCTTCGGGCTCCTTCCAATCGGAGCACTGAGGTGCACAATCTACCGTCACCGCCCCTGTTGCCTCCCACATCATACATCGCATGCACATTTAAATGAGACATCTTGTCATGCTGGGCGTCTTTGTAATATTCATTTATCTCATTAGGCAAGCGCAGTACAGAGTAGTTCATGCCCTTCCTCTCCCCTAGTTCTCTGATTATTTTGCCCTTCCTCCTAGTTCTCTGATTATCTTCTAACACTTGTCCTTGGACTGTCACCATTTGTTCTTGCGGGTTTTTTTCTAGCCGAGCACGGTCGGGTCAGCTATTTCTCAGGGTCCCTTTTTTTTTCTAGCCGAGCACGGTCGGGTCAGCTATTTCTCAGGGTCCCTAGTCTAAATCAATTATCCCTTTTTTTTTTACCTCTCTCTCACAATTGTGTGGATGTTCCTTGTCCAGTCCCCTCTGTTCACTGCAGTCCCACGACACAGCTGAGTGCACAGTGCTTCCACATTGTAGGATGTTGGTGTGCAGTATAAAACAAGTCAATGTCATTGGGCCGAATGGCCTGTTCCTCTGCAGTAACTTCCACACGAAACACCCTTGTTTTGGCAACCACTACATTACTAATGAGTTAACTCTGCCCTGCTCTATCATCCCTGTTTTTAACAGGAAATACATTGACTGAGAACAAGGGACTTTTCACACCAAGGAATCAGGTAACCATTGATGAATGGGCTCAGATGCAAATTGAGCAATAAGGAAACAGGAGAATTTATGGAAAAGGAGAGTGGCAGAGTGGTGGGAATAGAAGGAGGAACGGACAGATAGAGGCAGTTTTCATAGGAGTTTGAGTGGAGGGCTTCTGTATACCAAATTGAAATCTGCCATCATAACATTTCCAATGGAAACTCTGCAGATTAATTTGCATCCATTCCCACAATCCTGTTTGTAACAAGAAACACCTGGACGGAAAATAAAGTACTTTTCATATCAGGCACAGGTAACATTTTGTGAAAGGCCTCAGATGCAAATTAAGCCACAAATGACAAAGGGAGAGTTAGTGGAGTGGGGGGAGAGGGAGGCAAAGAGAGTTTTCAATGCAGTTTGAAATATTGGACTGTGCAGGAAGGAACTGTAGATGCTGGTTTAAACGGAAGATATACACAAAAAGCTGGAGCAAATCATTGGGACAGGCAGCATCTCTGGGGAAAAGGATTGGGTCGAGACCCGAAACGTCACCCATTCCTTCTCTGCAGAGATGCTGTCTGTCCCCTGAGTTACTCAGGCTTTTTGTGTCCATCTTTGAATTATTTTACTGGGTGGCCTGTTTCCGTGCAGTATCTTAATAATTCACTCTCACATATCTGGACATTGCAGTTCCAATGGAAATGCTCCACTGTTCAATTCTACCCTGTTCTGTTATCATATTTATAATGGCAGTTCAATGAGAACAAGGCATCTTGCACTTCAGGATCCCAGGTAACTGGCCAAATGTCACAGTGGCAAACTGAGCAAAGGTTGGAAATGTGGAACGAGAGAGGGATTGTCCAATGGAGAAGGTGAGGGGAGAAGGCATGAAAGAGACAATAGTTGGAGAGACACAGAGTGAGAGAGACAAACTAATGAATGGATGGGCATGAGAAGGAGGTGTTTGAGTTGCAGTGTTCGGGGGCAGTGAAAGGGGAGAGAAATGGAAAGTTTATTAGTTTGAAAGCAAAGGCAGAATTTTACCTATCATCATTTCCCTATTGCACCAATCTCATTCACCCGTTACTGCTGATCCCGGTCATAAAATTCATAACCTGGTTTTAAATGCCTTCCATGGCCTTGCCCCTTCCCAGCACATATGCCCCACCATTACCTTCAGTGGTTGTTTCTCTCAGCCACTCTAATTCTGACCTGTTATCCACAAATTTAACAGGTTCACAATTAATGTCTTTGTCTTCAGCTGCCCAGGCCCTGTGTGCCGTTAGCCCATTACTGATCCCGAACGCAGTGACCAATGTCTGGCACAGCGATTGTCCTATGGAAGTTTCCTATCCAATGCTCTATGTACATTGCATATCCACTGGCACGGTTCTTGTGTGTGCAAGTATTCAAAGGCAGGTTGGGTAACTAAATGGGGACTGCAACAGAAGCTCAGTGTGCTGGGATTAGATGAAGAAGGGTGGGAGGAGCTGGTGTCATTTTTAAGCATGGAATTGGTGGTGTTGGTTGGATTGGAGGATTCTGTGGTGGGCAGTTCGATTATAATTGTCCATTAAAATTATAGAAGATGCATTGCATTGCCCGTGGTGTTGTATGGATGTGTCCAGTAGATGTTCTTCCTCTGTCCATTTAAGATTCAATAGTTAGAACCCTCTGTCCAATGATGCTTCTTAGTATTTAGGAAGCTCACTGACTGAGAACAATGGACTCTCCATGTCTGAGGCAGAGAAAACAGCTGAGGAAAAATCACAGGAACAATCAGCAACGGTTGGAAGCAAAGCTGATGTGAGAGAGGGAGCCCGGACTGGGAGAGTCATAGAGTCATACAGTGTGGAAACAAGCCTTTTGGCCCAACATGTCCACACCGACCATCATGCCCCATCTACATGAGTCCCATCTGCCTGAGTTTAGCCCTATCCCACTAAACCTAGTTTACACTCCTGAGCCATGTTATTTACAGTTTACACTCCTGGGCCCTGTCATTTATAGTGTTACTCTCCTGTGTCCTGTCATTTACAGTGTAACTCTCCTGGACCATGTTATTTACAGTGTTACTTACATTCCTGGGCCCTGTCATTTACAGTGTTACACTCCTGAGCCCTGTCATTTACAGTGTTATTTTCCTGGGCCCTGTCATTTACAGTGTTACACTCCTAGGCCCTGTCATTTACAGTGTTACTTACACCACTCCTTGACCCTGTCATTTAGTGTTATTAACTCTCGTGGGCCCTGTCACTTACAGTGTAACTAACTCAAAACGTTTCTTGTCTATATACCTTTCCAAATGTGTTTTACATGTTATCGTACCTACCTCAAGTATCTCCTCTGGCAGCTCATTCCAAATATCACTGTGAAAATGTTGCCAACCTGCCCTTGTAGCTCATGTCCTCAAATCCTGGCAACATTCTCATAAATCCTCTCTGCGCTCTTTGCAGCTTTGCACCACTTTCAGGGAACCTGGGGGGATCTCTTGAATATGATACTTTGGGTAGACAAAGTGGTGAAGACGGCATATGGCGTCGTTGCCTTCATTGGACAGGACATTGAGTCAAGAGTTAGGACATCACATTACATCTGGATAGAACATTGGTGAGACTATACCTCGAGTATCATGTGCATTTCTGGTCACCATGGTATTGGAAGTCTGTGATTGAGCTAGAGAGGCTGCAGAAGGAAGTTGCCGGGACAGAAATGCTCAAGATGTGAGGAGAGCCTGGGTGCGTGGGGGCTGTTTCTTTTTTGGAGTGAAGGAGGCCGAGGGGTGACCTTGCAGAGGTTTCATTAAATCACGAGGAGCATAGATGAGATTGATGGTTGCATTCATTTTACCAAGGCAGAGGTTGGAGGCCTCTTGGCTGACTAAAGCTGGAGGCAATGGGTTTAATGTCTGCCTGGATTATGGGCTATTACTTGTTGTGATATTGCTGGGACTACTTTGTGTATCCAAGAACTACTTTGTATGGCTGTGTATATAAGTGATGGGTGTGATTAGGCGGACACTCTGGATGCAGGTGGCCACGGAATAAACAGCCTGGAGTTGAGCTCCAGCAAAGTAACCTTTTAAACATGTGTACTCGTGGTCCTTCCAGAGTCACAACAAAGGTACAACAACTACCGGACCACGAAGTACAACATGGTGGCAGCGGCTTGGTGTTTCGCCTAGGGAGGGAATGAAGCATGCCCGAGCTGAAAACATTAAAAAGAAGAAAAAAAAGAAGAAGAAAAAAAGAAAAAAAAGCCCTGAAGGGAAACAAAACAAAAGAAAAGTTTCCAGCTCGGTACGGGACGTTTGGAGTGCATCCCGACAGGGCCAGTGTGAGTTGGTATAGTTACCTGCTCAGTAGTTGGCGCCAGTTGCCGACGTGACGCTGCAAGCTGCTGAGGGCGGTGCGTGTAGGCCCACGTCGCGCCACAGCACTTGTGTAGGCCCGAGATTAGAAGCCTGCGACTGCTTCGCGGGGGAGAGACCGGGAGACCCGACACACACGGAGATGTGCGGTGACCGGGGAAGACCGGGAGACCCGACACACATGGAGATGTGCGGTGACCGGGGAAGACCGGGAGACCCGACACACACGGAGATGTGCGGTGACCGGAGGAGACCGGGAGACCCGACACCCACGGAGGTGTGCGGTGACCGGGGAAGACCGACACCCACGGAGGTGTGCGGCGGCCGGGAGAGCCCCGGAGGAGACCGACACCCACGGAGGTGTGCGGCGACCGGGAGAGCTCCGGAGGAGACCGACACCCACGGAGGTGTGCGGCGACCGGGAGAGCCCCGGAGGAGACCGACACCCACGGAGGTGTGCGGCGACCGGGAGAGCCCCGGAGGAGACCGACACCCACGGAGGTGTGCGGCGACCGGAGGGGGTCGGCGACCGGAGGGACCGACCACCCGCGGAGGTGCGGCGGCCGGTAAGGCCGAGGCACTAAATACTTACCCAGGCGCGTCGACTAGAGTCGGGACGGCCCTGGGCCCGAGGCAGCGGCAGCGCGTTGGAATTGCGCGGCAGCTGCCGGGAGCACCTGTGGGCGGGGCCTGGAGCACCTGTGGGCGGGGCCGGGAGCACCTGTGGGCGGGGCCAGCGGCAGCGCGTTCGAAAAGTTGAACGGCAGCTGCCGGGGAGCACCTGTGGGCGGGGCCAGTGCGCACTGCAGCGGAGGCGCGATCGCACCGCGATTCCAGCAGTGGGAGCCCAGCAGTGGGAGCCCAGCAGTGCCAGCCCAGCAGTGAGAGCCCAGCAGTGCCAACCCAGCAGTGGGAGCCCAGCAGTGCCAACCCAGCAGTGGGAGCCCAGCAGTGGGAGCCCAGCAGTGCCAACCCAGCAGTGGGAGTCCAGCAGTGCCAGCCCAGCAGTGGGAACCCAGCAGTGGGAGCCCAGCAGTGCCAGCCCAGCAGTGGGAGGCCAGCAGTGGCAGGCAAATCATGGTGGTGGAGCATCTAGAGCCTACACTGCATTTGATCTACACAGCACGTCTTCTTGAGGGGAAGATATGGAACAAAATGAATATTTTGTGTTTAATGACCTGTGTAGTGATCTGTGTACTGAAAGCTTAATGTATTATATTTGATGCTTTTGTATAAATGTATATATCTGTGGAGTGACCACACGGAGTGAGTGACCACCCGGAGATTAGTGACCACCCGGAGATGAGTGACCACCCGGAGATGAGTGACCACCCGGAGATGAGTGACCACCCGGCGATGAGTGAAATTCCGCAGAGGAGTGACCACCATGATGGCGAAAAAAGCAATTGTGTTTAGTTGTGTTATTGGTTTTGTTTGCAAATAGCAATGGTGTTTTGGTTTTGTTTGTTAAATATATTTTAGCCCTCGAATGGTAAAGAAAACAATTTTATATAAGACAAGGGGGATGTTGTAATATATAAGACAAGGGGGATGTTGTGATATTGCTGGGACTACTTTGTGTATCCAAGAACTACTTTGTATGGCTGTGTATATTAGTGATGGGTGTGATTAGGCGGACACTCTGGATGCAGGTGGCCACGGAATAAACAGCCTGGAGTTGAGCTCCAGCAATGTAACCTTTTACTTGTGGTCCGTCCAGAGTCACTAAAGGTACAACAGGTACCGGACCACGAAGTACAACATTACTTACAAGGAGAGGATAGCTGATAGAAGTATATAAAGTTACGAGAGGTATAGAGAGACTAGTCAGTTAGACCTTCTTTCCCAATGTGAAATTGACAAACACTAGAGGGAATAGCTTTAAGGTGAGAGAGACAAAGTTTAAAGGAGATGTGTAGGTCTAGTTTTTTTTACACAGGGTGATGGGTGCCTGGAACATCCTGCCATGGGTGGTGAGCAAGCAGATACAATAGTGGCATCGGAGAGGCTTTTAGATAAGCTCATGGAGCTGCAAGGAATGGAGGGATATAGACCATGTGTAGTCATGCAGCAGGGAAAAAACCCATTGGCCCAATTCATTCATGTCGGCTAAGGTATTCCCATTTGCCCGGGCTTGGCCCATTTCCTTCTAAACCTTTCCATGTACCTCTTTTTAATACCGTTATAGTCCTGCTTCAACTACATCCACTGGCAGCATGTTCCATTTACCCACCATCCTCTGAGTGAAAAAATTGCTCCCAGGTTCCTGTTAATTTTGTTCCCCTCTTACCTTAAACCTATGTCGTCTGGTTCTTGAATCCCCAACACTTGGGAAAAGACCATGCACGTTTACCCTTCTTATTGCCCTGATGATTTTTTCACCTCTATAATATCATATGCAAAGAGATATGATTAATGTTATCGTGCTGCATTCGACATAGACCTTGTGGATGATTCTGTGATGTGCTATTCTATGTCATAATGTGAGCAGGGAAAGATTTAAATAGGACATGAAAGACAGATTTTTTTCACACTGAGGGTGTTGGATGTGTGGAATGAATTGCCAGAAGTGGGAAAGGCAGGGACAATTATGACATTTAAATGCCTTTTGAACAGGTTCATGGATCGGAAAGGATTAGAGGGATAATTATGGTCAGGCAGAGGCAAACGGTAGTTGGGCCAAAGAGCCTGTTTGCAGGCCATAGTTGTGCTTCAGCTGCCAATGTCGTGTTTACAGTCTGCCTTTTCTGGGACCGGAGCACAGACACCAATATCTGATGCGACATGTTTTAGTACAACAGGAATGATCCTGCCAGTTTCTTTTTGCAGCCCTCTCTGTTCACTGTGAATCCACCACACAGCTCAATGCTGCCATGTGGGATGCTCCTGGAGTGGATGATAAATCAGATAAAATTCTCTGCAATTTCCTCTCTTTTCCAGTGCCCATATACACAGCTCAGTGTCACATACTGACCCAGTACTAATGTGGCTGGGATTTATTCTGGGGCTACATCCTCTCTAGCCCGCACTGTCCATTACATTTCCAATACACAGCCCACTGACAGTGTTAATAATACGACTACTCCGCCTGCTAACACCCTCTCCTCCCCCACTCCCTCCTCATCTCCCTCCTCCCCCTCCTCCCCACCCTCCCTCCTCCCCCCCACTCCATCCCCCTCACTCCCTTATCCTCCCTTTCTCCCACCTCCCTTTCTCCCCCCTCTCTCCCTAGGAGATAGATTTAAACTCTAAAATGTAAATAAGTTAAAAAATATAACACCAATTTCAATGAAACTTCTTCCATTAGCACCAAAGGGATGACGGTGAGTTAGGTGGGCCTAAAATTGTCGTGCTCTCGTGTACCGTTTTGGCTGTAGTTCAGGAACAAGCAAACAAGAGTTTTAGTATATAGATAGATGTTACAGCTTACACCCATCGTTGTAACAGAAAATTGGATCTATTCTCAACTAAATTGGATTTGTGGATAATCATTTTATCCTGTAATCCTAGTTTGTTATTGTCGGAGGGAACTTTGTGTTTTTTTTGTGCTGTATCCTATATCTGGCTTTACTCAGAAAGACAGAAAAACAAAATAAAACAACTCGTAGATTAGTGGTGAGTCAATCGAACAAGTCGCACTGGGAAACACTCGAGAGAACCCAAAAATGCACAGCACCTACTGGGATTGTTGCTTGAGGATTTGAAATAAGTCGTCATTAATCAATGCGTCTCGAACCCTTCATCTTTGTCTGTCCCTAAAGTGATCTATAACTTATGTTTCCTGTAATTTAGTGTGCCACTCTCTCCATTTGTACCAAAAATGTAATTATCCCTGTATGCAGAATTGATGGGGTCAGATGATTAAAAAAAGACTATTAATAGCTGGGTTCAGTGACAGAGCAGCTGTAATCTGAAATGTGCAACAGATAAGAACCTAAACAGAACTGCGGACAACTACCCCCACATAGATAAGCAAGCCTGCTTTTGAGCAGAGTGTATTAGTTTTCGCTATTATAACTAAGCTGTGCTGTGAAAGCTAAAAACATTTAAATAGCTATTTATTTCCTTCCTAAATTCCTCTGTTGACCATTTTTCCTATCATCCTTCCCCATTATGTAAATTCTGGGATTAAATAGACTATAACCTTATAATTTCCAATGATCTAATTAAGTATTTCTGTCACCTCCAACATGTAATCAACGTAGTTTGTCACCTAATTAAGTCTTTCTGTCACCTTCATTCTGTAATCAAGACCTAATTTAACTGTTAATCAGGTTTCAGTGTAATCTTGTTTGCGGAGAATATAAAAGCTGTACCAAAGTCGCGCTCAGGTCAGTTTTGTCTGGTCTCCTGGTGTGTACCAGTTTAAATAAGTTGCCAGTTACTTCGAACACCAACTCCAAGTGGCTTTTCAATGTACTCTCCAGCGTGTTTAAATGACTACCGACCGGTGGCCCTCACCTCGGTTGTCATGAAATGCTTGGAGAGGCTAGTCAAGAAGCACATCTGCGCCCTCCTTCCTCGCAACATGGACCCACTACAGTTCGCATACCGTCCGAACAGGTCCACGGATGATGCGGTCTCCCAGGTTCTAAACACCGCTCTCTCTCATCTGGACAGCCAGGGGGGCTATGTGAGGATGCTGTTCATTGACTTTAGTTCAGCATTCAACACAATAGTCCCCAGCAGACTGGTTGAGAAGCTGCTGGAACTGGGGCTTAGCACCCCTCTGTGTGCCTGGGTCCTGGACTTTCTCACTGCCAGGCCCCAAGTGGTCAGGATGGGGGAACACACATCTAGCTCCCTCACCCTGAACATAGGATCCCCCCAGGGCTGTGTCCTTAGCCCCCTACTGTACTCCCTGTACACACATGACTGTAGGGCCAGGTTCAGCTCAAACTCCATCATCAAGTTTGCTGATGACACTGGTGGTGGGCCGGATCTCCAACAACGATGAGAAGGCCTACCGGGAAGAGGTGGCTGATCTGGCACTCTGGTGTCAGGACAATAGCCTCCTCTTGAATGTCACTAAAACAAAGGAGCTGATTGTGGACTTCAGAAGGGCTAAACATCCAAGGACGTACACGCCACTGGAGATAAATGGGTCTATTGTGGATAGGGTGAGCAGTTTCAAATACTTGGGAGTCCGCATCTCAGAGGATCTGACGTGGGCAACGCACATTGCCGCACTGGTGGGTAAGGCTAAGCAGCGCCTTTACCACCTTAGACAACTGAGGAAATTCAGAGTGTCGCTGAGGATCCTTCATTGCTTCTACTCTGGGGCTGTAGAGAGCATCCTGTCCGGCAACATTACAGTCTGGTTTGGGAACAGCTCTGCCCAGGACAGGATGGCCCTGCAGAGAGTAGTGCGTTCGGCAGAACGCACCATGGGAACTACACTCGTCCCCCTGCAGGACCTATACATCAGGAGGTGCAGATCCAGAGCAAGCAAGATCATGAGGGACCCCTGCCACCCCAGTAACGGACTGTTCCAGATGCTACGGTCAGGCAAACGCCTCCGCTGTCACGCTGTGAAAACGGAGAGGATGAGACGGAGCTTCTTCCCACAGGCCATCAGGACTGTCAACTTTGATAACCCCAGAGACTAAATTTTTGTCGACACTTTTTGTGCTATGTTTAGTAACTTATTAACTTTATTTATATGCTGTAACTGTAATTATTTTTGTGCACAACCCGCAGGCATTGCCACTTTCATTTCACTGCACATCGAGTATGTGTATGTGACAAATAAATTTGACTTGACTTGACTTGACTTGACTTGAAATGGCCCAGAGTCAGAGGTTTAGAGTGGAAACGGCCATTCGACCGATCCTGACCACAGCAACCAACATATCCCACCTACATGAGTTCCATCTGCCAATGTGTGTCCCATATCCCTCCCAACCTATCTTAGCCATATATCTGTCTAATTGTTTCTTGAACGTGCAATAATCCATGCCTCAACTACCTCTGGCAGATCGTTGCATTTGTGCACAAAATTAGAGCACATGGTATTGGGGGAAGGGTATTGACTTAGAAAGAGAACTGGTTGGTAGACAGGAAACAGAGAGTAGGAATTAACGGGTCATTTTCAGAATGGCAGGCAGTGACTCATGGGGTGTCGCAAGTCTCAGTGCTGGGATCCCAGTTATTTACAATCTATATACTACAACTCTCGTTTGTTTGTTCCTGAGCTACAGCCAAAACGGTACACTATAGAGCAACAATTGTAGGCCCACCTTACTCACCGTCGTCCCTTCAGTACTAATGGAAGAAGTTTCATTGAAATCGGTGTTATATTTTTATAGTTATTCATATTTTAAAGTTTCAATCTATCTCCTAGGGAGGGAGGGAGTGAAGAGGGAGGGGGAGGAGGGAGGATTGGGGAGGAGGGAGGGTAAGGGGGGTGGAGTTGGGGGAGGGAGGGAGGGGATGGAGGGGGAGGAGGGAGGGAGTCGGAGGAGGGGGGAATGGGAGGGGGATAGGGGAGGGGGGAGGAGGGGGTGCTGCACCAACGCAGGAGAGGTTTGGGCCCAACTTGGTCTAGTATATATTAACGATTTAGACAAAGGAATTAAATGTAACATCTCCAAGTTTGTGCATGACACAAAGCTGGGTGACAGTGTGAGCTGTGAGGAGGATGCTATGAGGCTGCTGGGTTGAATTATATAGGTTGGGTGAGTGGGCAGATGCAGTATAATGTGGATAAATGTGAGGTTATCCACTTTGGTAACAAGAACAAGAAGGCACATTATTATCTGAATGTTGTCAGATTAGGAAAGGAGGGGGGACTAGACCTGGATGTTCTTGTACACCAGTCACTGAAAGTAAGCATGCAGGTACAGCAGGCAGTGAAGAAAGCAAATGGCATAGTGGCCTTCATAATGAGAGGATTTGGGTTTAGGAGCAAGGAGGTCCCACTGCAGTTGTACCGGGCCCTGGAATATTGTGTGCAGTTTTGGTCTCCTAATTTGAGGAAGGACATTCTTACTATTGAGGGAGTGCAGTGTAGGTTCAACAGGTTAATTCCTGTGATGGCGGGACTAACATATGATGAAAGATTGGATCGACTAAGCTTATATTCAATGGAATTTAGAAGGCTGAGAGGGCATCTTGTAGAAACATATAAAATTCTTAAAGGATTGGACAGGCTAGATGCAGGAAAAATGTTCCCAATGTTGGGGTTTCCAGAAGCAGGTGTCACAGTTTAAGAATGAGGGTAGGCCATTTAGGACTGAGAGAAGGAAAATCTTTTTTACCCAGAGAGTTGTGAATCTGTACAATTATCTGCCACAGAAGGCAGTGGAGGCCAATTCACTTGATATTTTCAAGAGAGTTAGATTTAGCTGTTAAGGCTAAAGGAATCAAGGTATATGGAGAGAAAGCAGGTTACTAATTTTGGATGATCATGTTGATTGCAGTGCTGGCTCGAAGGGCCCGAACAGCCTACACCTGCACCTTGGGGGGGGGGGGGGGGGGGGGGGGAATCTGGTGTAGGGGAAGATGGGGTTTGGAGAAGGGGAGGAAGAGTCTGAGTTGGGGGTGGGGGAGGTCTGGAGAAGGGGGCTTCTTAGATAGAGTCTAAGGTTGGCAGAGGCTATAATGTTGGGTGGAGGGAGGGAGGGTGGGGTTTGGGAGGAGGGGTGGACTGGGGGTGAGGAGCGAGTGTGCAACAGGGTTGGTGGATGGGTGGGGGGGAGGGAGCGACGTGTGAGGCTGGATGGAGAGCAGGTTGGGGACGAGGGAGAGTAGGGTGGGGGGTTTGGGGAGGAGGGAGAGCAGGATAAGGGAGGTCAGAGCGTGGGGAGGGGGGAGAGAGTGTGGTGTTGGGAGGAGTGTAAAGTGGGATTAGTAAGAGTTAGGATTGAGGGGCTGGAGTGGGGGAGAGTAAATGCAAGGGGAGGTGTCAGGATACATGGTGGCAGGAGAGGGCTGGACAACTGGGTTCACCAGAGGCTGGTGTTGCCGTGCACTTCGGTCTCCTTCCATCCCACAGAGCTGCTGGATTATTTCCCCACTACACTCACTGTCTGTCCATACTTATTACAGATCCAGCCTCCGTACCAACTGAGGAGCCCCAGGAAACAATACCCGAACCCTGGAGGATTTGTCCACCGTCCCAGAACCAGATGCAAGCTCAGGTATCAATGGAGGGATTGTTGGAGCAGGTCCTTCGGGCCAGTGAGGAGGGGTCTGGAGTGGGTGAGGATGGGCCCTGGTATTGGGGAGGAGGTAGGTCTGGAGTGGAGCGGAGTAGGGGTCTGGAGGCAAGGATCGTTGGGGAAGGAGAGGATTGTCGGGCAATCTCCTGGCATATTTGCTTTTCTAATTTCCCGTTGAATATTTGGGGGCATTTAATAAACTCCATTAAAATGATACATCCCCTTTTTTATTTTTCAGCTCCACCCAGATAACCTCACTGGACGAACAACGACCGGTAATGTCATCTCAGATGACTGCTGTGCAATCGATACAGCAACATCCCCAGGTCTTTTAGCCCCACCTCTATGTCTCCGATAGCACCTGTACTCTGGTACATTAAGCTGCCAATCCTGTGCCTTTC